>NW_026623514.1:770274-777381 GCF_030028575.1 Malurus melanocephalus | reverse complement strand
GTGCGCGGCGGGGGAGGCGGCGGGCGGGCGGGCAGAGCAGCGGCGGCGGCGGCGGCGGCACCTGAGGCGGAGTGGCCGGGCCCGGCAGATTTAAAGGCGCCGCCTGCCGCCCGCCTGAGTCAGCGCCGCGCTCCCGCTGCCCCCGCCGAGCATGGGCCAGGAGGGCTCCGAACAGCCCGCCCGAGCCTTTGGCAGCTCACAGAATCATGGGGTGTTCTGAGCTGGARGGGACACACCGCGGYGATCAAATGCAGCTCCTGGCCCTGCMCCAGCASAGCCCCAAGAATCCCACCACGTGCYGGASAGCATTGTCCAAATGCTTCTTGARCTCTGTCAGGCTCAGTGCTGTGACCACTTCTCTGGGMAGCCTCTTCCAGTGCCCARCCACCTMGTTCTAGCAAAGAAYCTTTTCCCWATATCCAAACTAAACCTCCYCTGACACAGCTCCAGGCCATTCTCTCGGTCACAACAGAACAGAGATGAATGCCTGCCCCTYTGTGCCCCTTCACAACCCACAAGCTRTAGACCACAATGAGGTCTCCTTTCCATCAGACCAACAGCTAAACAAATGGGTCTGTTYGGGTGAAGTTCACCCCAGGAGCTGTAAAGTGTCCAGGTGGAAATAGTTCCAGCAGCCCCAGCATCCCTTCCTCTCCCCCAGCATAACCCACCTCCTCCTCCACAGGCTCTGGCTCTTCTCCACACGCTTCTGTGTTGGGGAACCACGACTCCTCCTTGGGGAGAAAACCAGCCGTCCTGAAATGCCTGAGGGTGCCTCCATGGAGCTCTCCTCCGACAGACCCTTCTCGATGTGCAGAGCTGGGCATGGAATCACTGTTGCCATAAGAAACTTCTCCTGGCCTGCTCCTGGTGTGCGGTTTGGCCATCCCCGGCCTCTCTCCGTGCAGTGACCCACAAGCTCTGCCCTGTGGGTGTGGGCTCACAGATCATTCCCTCASTGGTGAGAATCTCTCCCACGTTTGCCCCATCCTCTGCTCCAGGCTGCCCAAACCCACCAGCCCTGGTGGCATCCGCACCGCTTGCGCACTCGCTCCTGTTCGTATTCTTATCACAACGTCAGATTCCAGCTGCRGAGAAAACAACGCGCCCCGCTGCTCGCACGCTCAGCCCCAAGGTTGTTTTTTTACACAACTGCGCGGTATCGACCTGTSTATCGACCTGTGTCACCGCTGCAATTCCAAACACGCAGTGCCAGGGCCATGCCAGCACACAGGGTGCTCGGTGTTGTGACGCCGAGCCGCTCTGGTTATCACCGTTCTCGGCACAAWTTAGGCACAAGCAGCACTTGACAGCGTCAGGACATGTTATCTGCACAAAGGCGGTGGCTGGCTGATATGGTATCTGGCCAGTAGTCTGTTGTCCTTGGTTCYTACTAACTGGTGTTCAGGTAGCTTCCTCCACTTAAAATTTTAATGGGAGGATGGCAGTGTGTGGTAAATGTCGATATCTTGGCTGGTAGTGATTGGCATGACAAATTCCAGCAGTTTCCTGCTTGTTGGGAACTGTGAAAGTGACAGGGATGTTCTTCAATGGGAGTCTGAAAACTGCCTATGTTGAAAAAGCCTTTAAACCAAACAAGACCAGAGAACCTTTATAATTTCAACAGAAATTAATTTAAAAACTTCTTTAAAAAAAAAATCATGCAATATACATAGCTACTTGTTTTCTTTCTGTGTCATCTATAACATCTACAATTTCAGGCCTTTGCAGTGATTAAAAGGGGTTAATTAAAAAAATCAACACAGAAATCTGTAAAAATGTCAAACATCATCAAATTTTCAAAACAAAAAAAAAGTGCTTGGCAAATGACAAACACGGGAATTAACTTTACCAGTGGCTCACTGTCTCTAATGCAGAAGGYAATAGTTGCAAAAGCTTAAGGCAGGAAGTGAAGAAAACGTTTTGAAACTACTTAGATGATTTCTAGGCAGGCAAAATCTTGTATCTGCCTTGGCTGGAAAGCAGCCAGAGCACTCTGGTTAGCAAGTGCACTCTTGCAGGAACTGTGGTAAAATCTCCAGTGCCCACAGGTGTTTCTGCCTTTCTGTCCCCAGCATAGCAAAGACACACAGTCCTGGTGCTGGGTGAAGRAGGAAGTTGATATGGCTGCTGTTCAGTTAGAGGCCAAAATATCCCAGTGATGAATGTCCTTTGTTCTGTACTGAGCGTGCTTATTTGTTCCTTCACATGCAGTTGTTGTTAAAAAAAAAAAAAATTAGCGTAAGCTAGATTTGATTAAATGTGGGTCCTAAGGTAGCTCTCTGCWTGCAGCTGTTTACAAAGCCAGGTGGCAAAGTCAGCCTCCTCTCTGCTGTYATTTTGGTTTTGTTGAGGCAAATTTGGGTTGTTTTTAAGCAGGCTCGTTGGATAGCTTGCTCTAGTGAGTAAAAAGAACTTCAAGGTAGCAGAAGAAAGGTCTGTACAAGGATCTAAGTAGTACTGGATGCTGTGGGCACGTGAGGCATCACACAACTACCAATTTCACGTTTGTAGCAGTTAAACGTCTTTCAATAGTGTGTCTTCAAAAAAATAGGTAAGTGCAAATATTTCTAACTTCTACAGAAATTTAGAGACTTCCCCCAAGACCACTAATAAAATGTAATGYGCCTTGACAGCAAATATGGGTTTGAGATGTTTGGAGTGCACTCTGCAGACACATTTGCTCGTTTTGGAACAAAGAGAAACTGAAAAGCTTTTTAATTAAATGTAGAATCCTTCCATATTTTTTTTTTGGTGGTTTGCCGATTAAAAACTTCTGCTCTATCAATTCTTCCCTGATGTCCAGAATTCAGTGAGAGTATGTTTAGGCCAACATCCAACACATGCAAATTCTSTTCTCCTCCCACAGTCTCCCATTTGCTAATCATGAAAGCACTACCGCCAGCATGCACTCAACTACTTCCTCAGATGGAGTCATTAATCTTTGAGGGGACAGAGTAGAGAGTTCAATTTACTAATGCAAAACATCAGTGGGGGAAGATCTACTGCTGAGATTTACAATGGGTGGGGAATAATATAAGCATACAATACACTGTGAGAAGCCTTGGAATATTGTCTTGAAATTCTCTTTTTAATTTAATGCAGCTTTATTCTTTTTTCTAATTTAAATGTAAAAGAAAGCAATGGTCAACTGATATCCTGATGACTCAAGTAATACTCTTTTCCAATACCATGTTTTAATCAGGAGTCATAAATATGGCTGTTTCTACCTCCTGTAATCCAAGAGTGCCATCCTTACCTCTTGGCTGCAGAGGCACAATGTAATTATCTCTGATGTGGGGAATTGGTTAAAGCTGCAGAGGGAATTATGTAAGGAAACTCAGAGTATAGATTTATAATAAAGACAGAATAAAGACTTCCATTAGGAAATTTCCATATTTTCTTGATGCCTTTCTAGACAGCATCTGCTGTGGGYCAGACAACCGTCTTTCCCAAGGTTCTGTCTTTGCTTTTCTAGTTCAGCAGCTCCAGTTTGGTGTTCCCCAACTCCCCAGTGAGAGATCAGAAGCTTCCCAGCAGCCACCCATGAGCTGAACCGCTGTGTCTGAAAGGCGTGGGGTAATCCTTGCCCAGATACAATCACAAAGAACAAGTTCTTTCCCTTGCTGCGTATCTCCATTTTGAAATCAAAGTTCTTCTTCATGCAGAGGGAATCTCCAAGGCCTTCCTGTATCATATTTTTATTACAACAACTGGCCCAGGGACCCAAGCCCTAAAGGCCAGGACAGCAAATCAATATTTCTGGAGGAAGGGAAGTGCCTTATTCTTGGTCCYACATCTCCTCTTTGTGTGAAATGAGCACTGAAGCCTGAAGATGAGCTTTAACATTGCTGTAGCTCTGTTGTAGGTAGTGCTGCTGCTGGGTAATTATGTTCCTCATCGAAATGTGTGCTTAAAACTTATTCTGGATACCTCAAAGCCAAAGATGGACAGAGCAGTACAGGAAGAAAGAACCAAGTTTGAGTTTCAGCGTACGTCTGGATGAAAAGCAGGCACTGTATTCATGTGGATTCAGAAAAWGAAGCAAATTCAGACATGTTAAGGCAGTTACACATCTGCTCTCCACAAACATCCTAATAACTGAGCATAACACCAGTATCTGGGCAGAGCCAACACTAACCTGAAAGCTGGAATTTTTGCCAAATTCATCAGGAAAGAGTGAGGATACTGAATATGCCGTGCTTGGCTGAAGATCAGTTTAGTGGAAGAAATATGTGGAAGGTCTACAAATATCTGTAAGTTGTAAAAGTAAATATTTGCCTGGCATTAATGAACAGAAGKGAAACTACAGGCTGAATTTACGGGGAAATTAAAATTACATTGTTTAATCATACTAGTTTCTGATGTCTGCTAGTAGGCTGCATTCTAGCTCAGTCACAGTAAGGATAAAACAGAGATTACAGTACAATTGCACCAAATTCACCAGGATAAGTGAGTTTTGGACAATGCCTTGTTGTGTTGCATTCCTGCAGAGGTTGAAGGAGTAAATTAATTTGGAGCCCAGAAAACATCTGCAGATTTACAGCAGCAGTGTAAGTTGTGTCAAGAGTATTTGTTCATACCTCACCAGGGATCTGCAGAAACAACATTCCAGCTCTGGTAAAATGCTTTTGTCTTAGGAAAGGAGTGATGCTCCACTCCCACCATCAGCTCTTGATCAGTGAAACAAGACACTCAGTGAAGTGATGGAGTCTGCAATCTGCTCCCTACCTCTCCCAGCCAGCTCCCTGCATCACACACACAGCAGAGTTTAGGACATTTAGGTGACATTCAAACATGGGATAACACTGGTGGAAAGTCTGAGTATTTGAAGCRTTAGAGCATCGAGGTTATTCAAATAACTGCTGGAGCAATGTGGCACTTAGAATCACACAAAGGAGAGGAAGAGTCACTTCCCGTGCACTTCCACAGCCCTGTYGTGTTACATTCTGGATTTATTTATACTGTGAGCCACTTTATTGATTAATAGTGCTGAGCGATTTAACTAGCCACTGAGTTATCCTGGCAGGCCAGATCTGAGATGTTTTATTACCCTTTTCCCCACATACACACACCAGCTTACTGAACAGACATTATGAATTATTGAAGGTGGCATTTTAATGTACTCAGCAAGGTGCTCTGGCAAGGGGCTGCCTGGGTTCCCATGGCATTTTAGCACCAAATGCATTTCAGCTGCTGGCAGAGGGCTMTGGGCACTAAAGGCTGTGCTCAGTGTTCAAATCTGTTAGTGCTCGCATCAAGGATCATTACCTAACCTGCCTGTCAAGAGGCTGATTATATTAAAATAAAGTTTGCCAATAAATAAGAGTCTGCAAATCCACCCAGAGCAGTCTGTTTTCAGGCTAATTGGAAGCTATTTTTTGCCAGAACAAGTACTGCTTGTCCATARATCAGCAGGTTTCATCGTGCAGTTATAAGATGTTGTCTCTGTCCTGGTTGGGAACAGACCCACAAAAACAACACCCACGCTTTGGTGTGTGCCATCCATGGGGTCCCCTSTGCCACTCCTGGTGAAGTCAAGGTTTGTTTTCAGGGAGGGACATGGGTCTCACTTCAGCCAGTGCTCTGGGGCCCCCTCCAATGTCCTTTCAAGTCAACAGATCCTCTGCAGAAACCCCAACACGCTCCAGCACCAGCCCTTGCTTTGGTGACCTCTGCATGATTAATACAGGGGAARCCTCCAGGATTAAGGACCATCCCTTTTTTCCAGGAGAAAGCTGAAATTCATGGTCAGAAAGAACCCTTCAGCCCAGTAAGATCTTTCCAAAGCAATCCAGTTRAACACTGAATGAATATTTGTCACTTCAGGTGTCTCCGTCCTTCTCAAAAGCAGCCTTGAGACAAAAATCACCAATGAAACCTAAAATATTACAAGTGTGCAGTGACTTCCCAGAGAAACCTGTATCAGTTAGGAATCAGAGGCCTTGTTGTTTTTCCTTCTCTAAGAGGTGCCCATTTAAGAGCAGATTAAACCCCCTTTCACTGAAGGATTRCAGCAAAGAGCCACAGAAAAATGCAGGAATATAGACTATTATAGAGAAGTAATTTCTTTTTCTCTGTCATGAACCTGGGGAGGTACAAGACATGCACCAGTTTAAAAATAAGATTCTCAGGCATTTTCTTTGCACCTGGCTGTTTCTGGGGTTCGGTGCATCAGCACTGCTGCCCCAGGAGAAGGGAAGCATGGCCAGGAGAACCTCGCTGCTGGGACCAGCTCATTTGGAATTCYTAACTGCTTCCAGCAAGCTTCCAGCTTTGCCTTGGGAAGGGACTCTTAATAAACTTTCCTCTTTATGACTAACTGGCTCGGAGGTGTCTCTGTTTTCAAGTAGACCAGTAGCACATACAATTTCAAACAGGCATTGTTCCAGCCAAAGCCTTACTCAYCGAGTGTAAAGCCTGGGCAGAAATGATAGCTTCCTTTATTTACAGACATGTAAATAACAGCGAGGAATGGCCACAGGAGATAGGACAAGGCAGAAGAAGCTTCAGCAGTCATGAAGGAGGTYTCTCCCCCTGCTGATGGGTTCAGGAGGGGAGCAGGCTGCCCAGATCACTGCTAGAGCCTTCCTGGGATGGATTGGACAAACACCTGGCAGGAGCGACACAGTCAAGGACAAACTGTGTCCTTGGATAAGCAAATTGTGTCATGCCCAGCTCCCGCCCCCTTTCTGTGGTTTGTTTTCAGTGTTTTGGTTTTGGGCAGAGGCTGAAAGTTTCCCTAGAAGCCCGAGATGAGGAGTTACTCCAAAAACAGTCCTTGAAAGTTATTGTCCTAGTCCTACTCCTATGGATACAAAGAAAGATCKCTTGAAAAAAGAAAAACTCAGGCTCTTCCTCTGGACCTGTTATCATTTTCCTCAACTGACAAGGACAGGCTGCTCACAGGAACGTGAAAGGTGGCAGAGATGCTCCCTGCAGTGAGCCTGGAAAGTGCTGGGTGCAGCAGCTGGGATCTGTCCCCATATTGCAATACTCCAAAGCAGTGATTCCTTGTCTTTGTGTATTTCTAGGAAACCAGAGAGACAATTCTCCCACATGAAAGCCTGCAGCAATTTGTGGCATTGCAAGAAAAGTTTTCAGTGG
>NW_026623514.1:752520-770035 GCF_030028575.1 Malurus melanocephalus | reverse complement strand
CACTCCTGAGCTCTCTGCTCCACAAATTCACAGAGCAATTTCCCAGAAATACACTTTAGGTGAAGCACTTGCCTGGGACTGAAGAGCTGTAGCTGTTGACTTCTTCCCTGACAAATCAGAGATGCTTTTCTAAGATGTATTTAGGTATTTCAGTCCCCTAGACTGTTATCTCTTCCCTTCCCTTATCTGTGGAAATGCCAAGGCCTCTGAARACCTAATTTCTCATCATTATTTCTGTGCTACTTTGATTTTGGTAGTGACTAAGGCAGTAGTGTTTATGCCAAATTAAAGATTAGAAATGTACCCAGCTCAGCATTTGTCATTTGTCCCAAATGCAACAAGACACCATCACTAATAAAAGCAARTATCTGAATAAAAGCAAGAGAAAAAAAGGCTGACCCTGGTTGTTTTTTTTTTTTAATTCTCTGTCCATCACGAATGCTCTCCTCAGGCCTGGCTACGAGCCATGAGAATTGTTCTGCTAATAAGCCAGGTTAACACTGRTATTTGCCAGGAGAGGGTTTTGGGTTTATTGACACTCTGAAATTTTACAGGATGCATTTGTGATGTCCATCCAAGCATTTGGAAGACACTTGAGCTGGCAGGACTGGGCAATAAGATCCAGAACTGTGATGGCTGTGGTGCTTTCCCATGAGTCACAAATTCATCGTCAGATATTCCATGACTCACGGATTAACCTAACAAAACCCAGAGGGAAGAAAATTTATTGGCTTATTGGTTGACAAGAGCCTTTTAAAATTAACATGGCATAATAAGCAGGATACCAACATCCTCTGACCCGTGAGAAACTCGTCAGGAAGAGTTTTAGGCACTCCCCTATTACCAAGGGACTTCAGCTGGGGTTATRTAATTAGGATGGGACACTTTTTGCAGCTTCGAGGCTTGAATAGCAACATTAGTATAATCCAGTTACAGAAAGCATAACCACATGCTATTAATACCACTTGTATTWAATTGCAGTTCCCTTCCATTCGAGTGCAAATAAACCAAATCAGACAAATACATGGAAACCAGAATGGAGCCATAAATGAGMCACAAGATAAAATACAGTAAACAAGGTTATCTGTCTCCCCTTCTGCCAAAAGGTTATAAAGTTATGAACTTGCTTAACTCTATAAAAATAATAGTCTGACCCCAAGGACGGGGATGGAAGGGGGGTTTGAGCACGTATTTCCAAAGTCCTGGGTGCATTTGTGCTCCCTGCTTTGCAATGAATTTCCTGGGGAGCCCTGGGCACCTCCTCACCAGCACAACATAATCAAGTCATGCACAGACTTCTCTAACCCCTCTATGCCACAGTCCCCTGTAAAATAGGGTGAGTGGAACAGCAGAGTAGAGAGGATGGAATACATTAAATTTTGGGGGGAGGCCAGCGATCGACTGCAGTAAGAAGGGCCATACAAAAGCCTGGGATAATGCTAATCAAATGTATAAATTCCTGAGGGACACAAAGGAATTGTTATTGGAAAGCTTGTCCACTGTGGGACTTACAGGAGATAGAAAATGCCCCATTATTTTAATTTGGCATTCTCAGCCTGACCCTTCCCATATCGGGGATCCTAAAGGCTTTGTTTGAGTTCTCTAGTGTAGCCATAGTACTACAGACCTAAGTCTAGGGAGCAATACAATACATTTTGCATCCAAATCATCACAATCAATTTGGTTTAAATAACATATTGTACAATTTCAACAACACTGATTGTATGTTTAAGATTCTCTCCTTCAGAAGCTATATATGRTGGATAAAGAGGCAAAACCAAAAAGCAGAAGAGTCWMATTTAAATCRAAGCTAGGGGAAAGAGAGGAACACYAGGACTATTTGTTTTAAGAAAACTTGTTTATTTTTCATAACATTATCCCGCAGTTTACACAACTAGGATTTGTGCTTGGCACAACTTCCTTCAGATTTCAGGTTTTACATTGAGAATCAGATTTTTCTGTCAACAGTCTTAATCTTTTAAACTAATATAATATCTTTCAGGAAAAACTCCAAGTGCTTCATCATCCTCAGGCTGTATGTTTTCAGACCTTACTCAACCAATCTCAGTTTAATGTAGCACCCCTATAGGAGTTTGGAGCCTCACTCAGCCTGATGAAACAATTTTAATTACACTGACTTGAGCCAGCAGAGGAGCTGCCTAATGCCAGCCAACATGCTTAGGAGGAGAATCAGYTTGAAAGACATGTTTAATCATTGGGACATCAATTTAATGTGTCACAGGACATGAAATTGAGGCCACGATAGAAAAGAAATCTGCTGATACCTGTGTGAGCACAGCCTGTTGTGTAAGGCACAGAAGAGCTGTCCCCTGTGACTCTGACACAGAAAAAGCCATTGGACATGGGTAGGAACAGCCATAGCAAGGTGCACACTCATTCCCTCTCATGCCTGGATATTCATTCTCATCATCCCAGGTGAGGGAGAGCTGGGAGGAACAGGCTTTTGGAGATGGGAGGTTTAAATATGATTAAATTAATCATTAAAATTTAAATATGATGTTCCAAGAGCCCTTAAAGAAATATACATATATATATATATATATATAAAGAAAACTTAACAGAAACAATGGGAACACAAACACTGCCAGGCACTGCAAGTCATCCCTGTCACTGAGGATGAGAACTGCCACCCACAGACCCACCCAYGTGGAACCAACCTGCCTCATTTGATCAGAGAAATTCTTGTGGTTGGATTCCTTTACAAAGACTATGCACAAATAGGTCCTGAAGCAAATTATACCATTTTAACAACATAAGTGTGCTCTTATCTGAATCATAGAGGGTCTGCTGTTACATGGCAAATCAAATGTCCCCCATGTCATCGTTTGGCCAGCTGCCCATGAGCCAGGAGGCACAGCTTCTGCATCACACAGGAAATGTCCTGCCTGTCCCTGGCCAGCAGCTTGGGCCATGTGAGGACATCACTGCATCACAGCATGAGTTACTGAGCATCCTGAGCAGCACAGCACATCCCAGATTTCAGCTTGTCACCCACTGCTTTTCTTCAGCTAGAACAGACCTGCCAGTGTTGGGCTGTTTCCACACAAATTCCTTCTCGTTGGAGAGCCACAGGTTGCAAGTGGGAATGAACCACAAGGCTGCCAGAATCCCTGCCTGACTGCTTATAGCAGGAGAGAAGATATGAAAAATTTCAGGAGAAGATAAGTAATRAACATGTTGCAGATTCACAATAAGCAATGATTTAAGGCAGTRTTAAACCTATTCTGTAATTACATAAAGTGACCAGCTAATACACTGCTGGCTTATAAACCTTCTGCTTTTTTACCCCTGTTATCCAGAAAAAAAACCCAACAAAAATAAAGGTTTCTTTGCTGTTTACCCTCTAATTTCCTTAAAGAGTAATACCTCTTACCATGCACTTAGCTTTAACAGGTTTGGTTTGCTGTGCACATGTATTTTCCAGAAAATTTCCAAATGAACGCCTTGTGCTGATTGCAAGAACTGTTAGCAATGAATTGTTTTTAAATAGACACAATGCACACATAGCCTTGGCAAAGGGTTTGAGACCTATATTTCATTTATCTTGAAAGAAAAAAGTTTAGCAAAGTTCTGTCCTTGTGCCCTTAACCTCTCCCAGCTGCCAGTGGTGAAGATTCACRGGCAGTAAAGGATTTATCCCTTTGCTACCCACTCCTCAAAGGTGTCAGTCAKTAAAGATTGGGGTCAGGCTGTGATWATAAATTGCATTTGGGCAGTTCTAATRTGGACAATATRGATTCCATCCACCTTCTGCTCTCTKCCTGGAGCATCTACACTTTAATACATATTTTATCACRGCACAGTAGGCACCACTGTCAGGTGCCAGCCTGAGCCCAGAAGCAGAACAGGACAGAGCACTTAGAGAAACAGGCCACTGGGAGGTTCCTCAGCTCCTACATGATCTCAGCAGTGACCTAAGTAAGAAGGAAGGAGCTTAAAGAATCTGCCAAAATGGATCCCTCCTGGAAACAGCAGCTGAAGACTCAAACAGTGCTTCTTGTCTCTGCCGTGTGCAATGAATAGGACAAAAAAAAGAAGACAGAAAGCTTTCTGACATTTTTTTTTCTGACATTAGTTTTGTTTTTTCTGAAGCTCCTGTCACTTTTGATAGCTTTTCAGCTGCCCAAAGTAGATTAAACTTGATGTTATAATATTAGTACTGTCTGCTGTGTAAAATGAAACACTAGAGATGTGATCCAAAGTAAAGCACAAAGGGAAGGTAATTATAGGSAGTATTTATGTTTGAAGAGTCAAGTTTCAGGGCTAATGAATTCCTGATAAGAAACTTCTGAGTGGAAAAACTCATGATGGCATTAATAGGGAATACCAAATTTACTAGAGAAAGCAAACAGGATTTGTCTGGCATGTTGGTATGTGAAATCCCACAAGGTTGGATTATGCCTTCTGTTCCTTTATCTTGAGTTTTGGACAGGCCCAGTGACACCAGACCAGTTTGTGTCCTGATGAAGTACTGAAGCCCAGCAGCTTCCCAGAAGCAGAAATATGAAGTTCAGGAATGAATTTGTTAGCAAATAACTCCATCCCCTTGGTCAGATCAGCCAAAAAGAGCTTCAGCCCCAAGGAAACTCAGGCCTCTGCATGGTTTTAAGCTTGGAACTTTACAGAGGAAGGCAGCTCTGGATTATTTGTGTGAAGAATGACAGCTTGTCCCAATTGGACAAGCATTTGGACACTGGGACAGAAATCACCAACAGAGCTCCAGAGTTCAGAGTGAAAATGCACACAGAGACCAGACACTTCTCATCTGACACAGAGAAGGTCCGATGATTTTTCTCAGATTTTTTTGTGGTTGACTTGTTTGTGGGCTTTTATTTTGGTTTTTGGTGGGTTTATTTTTTTTAATGGGCACATTTCAATCACACTCAGTSGTTTTCCCTCAAGTTAAACCCCAACTGTTAATTGTAGGTGTTTCATCTTGCCCAGGTTGTGAAGCTGGAGCCAGCACAATGGAAATCCCACACACCACCAACAGACTCTGCTGAAGCCTGTCATTTATCGCCTGAATGGAAAGAGTAACAGCCCAACACAAATATTTGGACTTCCCTTTGTTCCTGGCAGGGCTCTTGAAGCACACAAATGAGCAGATTGGGTTTGGTTTTGTGAGGATGGGAGAAGAAAAAGGGGGACAGAGCTGGGTAGGAGCCAAATGCAGCAGGAAAGAGAGGCAGAGGCTGTGCCAGGGCTGTGCCAGGTGTGCAGGGCTGGAGCAGCAGCACAGGGAGCTTTGTCAAAGCAGAATGAGTTGGTTCCTGGAGCCTTATCAGGGTGTAGATCAAGGATGGTTGTTGTTGATGAAGAACAGCACAGGGCTGAATCTCCCTCGGGTAAATCATCTCTCTGTGGGGCTAAGAGCAGAACTGAGGCAACCAGCAAAAGATACAGATCTTTCGTTCCACATCTGAGCAAAAATCCAGACCTGGACCTTCTTCCAAATTGCTCCAGCCTTTTTACATCCCTCTTGACCAGACCAAACCTTTAACCAGAGAAACAGTCCCTTCAAAACAACAGCATTTTCTTGTCCTTATTTCAGAGCAAGTTCAGCATTTCTGGCTGCATGACCACACAGTTGTCATGTCCCACCACTTTTACATCTGCTACCAGTCCAAATACACAGCTGTGGTTGGGCCAGCTTGTCTTTGGGAGCAGTTACAGAGTGCTCACCTTGTGTTTGGTGCTGTGGAACCTCGTGCAAGGTGTTCCCTCACCCTCAAAAAGCCTGGGAGCAGGAGATCAGAGCCCTCCATCGCCTGCACCGTGAGCAGACCTGGTTTCACTGATAACACCAGCACAATTTACACAGCCAGTGGAAAAACAAACAGTCTGGCAGTTGATATGCCCGATTCCCTGGCTCATGGCCCAAGCAGGGAAGCTTGGGAGCACTGAGGAAAGGATTCAGAAGGCAGGCTTTGAGTCAAAGAACCCACCACAGAGGGTTTGACCAGGGACCAATATTTGCTCCAGGACTGGGCTCTTGTGAAGGCATTTTTTTTCCCAGCTCCTGCAGCTCCATTCTGCCTCCTGGTGCTGGATTTCACCAGCAATCACAAGTTGCTGCTTGTGTCCAGTTTAAAWTATGACATAATTTGTAATCCATATAAAAGGCAAGATTAGAATTAACTTCTAACATTTCTCCAACTGTTCACCCTGCCCTAATCCATCACGGTTTGCTAAATACTAAACAATACTAAATAGAGCATTTAGGCCTTTGTTCTGACACAAATAAAATTTTAGAKCTGCTCTCAAATCATGGTTCAAGAAGTAAAAAGTGAAGGAGAAAATCCAATAGCAACCCTGTCTTTGCTGCTCTGTCCGTGGCAATGGGTTTAACCAGACACAGCAGCTACACAAACTGCTCCTCTGCAGTGCTGGGAACAGCAGCCCAAAACACCCACCTTCAGAACTTCACTGCTATGTTAGATAAATGTTAGAATAATTCATTAACATTTACCACAGCTCTTCACATCCATGCCGGGTTCAGACAAGGTGAAAGCAGGCAGAGAGAACAATGCAGCCTTTTCTYTCTGCAATCTGCCCCAGCCCTGGAGCTGCCCTGGGCACACCTGCCCGGCCCAAACAGAGCTGGGACAGCRTGGGCAGAGCACACACAGCTCTGGGCTCGCTCAGCCATGCAGTAGGGAGCAGAGTGGATGTAAAACTTAATCCTTGTTGCCAACCTGCATTCACAAGTCTCGGAATAGTGTTAGAGCCCTTCCCGTGCTTTGGGAGCAGAGCAGGAGGGTGCTTGTCAAGAGCTGGTGAAGCAGCGCCTTCAAGTGTTGGTCAAACCCATTTCTCYCGGCAGCCTGCTGCTGGGACCAAAGCAGGAATTGCTGAAGGATCAATATCTTTTGGCAAGAGCTTTCCAAGTCAACCTGGACTCAGGAGGGGGAGACACAACCCGAGTGGTTTCGCCAAAGGTGAGGACAAAGCACAAAGATCTGAGCTGATGGTWAGGTGGAAGGAAGGACACCCAAGCAGGCTCCCAGCAGGGTGGACAACAGCAAATAAATGGACACATGGCTTTTGGCAGTGTGGAATAAAGCATTTCAGTCTCCTAACGAGAAACAGCTCCTGTTGTGGGCGGTGGAGCAGCACTGGGACCATCCCCTGTGCACCAAACAGAATAACCCCATCTCTGCTGCAGGTCTCAGCGGGGCACTGAGGTGAGCTGCTGTGACAGAGCCCAGGTTCTTCCATTACATCACTGCTCATTGGAGTAACCCAGGGTGTGGGAATAACAGCCACTACATCCCCCTGCCAGAAGGAGACTATATAGAGATAGGAGCAGCTGTGAGCTTGCTCCCCTGATAGGCTTAATGGGCAAAAACCATGAACACGTGGGGCCAATCCACACCACTGAAAGAGATGCAGGTGAGCAAGGCCATGCATKCCTTCGTCTCTATAAATGCAGGAGSTCCACAGTGTCTGGGWGGTGTTTTGTACAGCAGGTTTAGTGTGGGACCTGCAAAGCTCTACTCACAACAAGCATGGATTTTGCTGAGAGGGTATGTAATCTCACTTTTTTATCCTGCATAAAATCTGCATGAAAATTAAAACTCTTCCAGTGGGTGAAGAGAAGAAGGAAGAGCATTCCTGATAAAATGCTYTCTCTCTTCCAAGCAGAGAACCATCCAGATTAGGCATCCTTTTTTGTGAGGGTTATGGGTAGGCCTATACTCGTGAGTATATCTGGTGGGGATTTACCCTTTTCACTAAGACAACGAATAGAACCTTGAGTTAAACCTCTGGCTCCAAAGCTCCAGGGAGAAAGGGGTGCCACCACTGCCAAATGCACCCTCTTTAGTCTGTGCACCCWGTTTAGTTTGTGTTTATTATTATTCAGATTTGTTGTGGTAAGGTGTTATTGGGATCAAGGGCTGGTTAAATTCATTCTCTGTGCTGTGAAGGACTGCAGAGCAGGGAAGGGATGTCTTTATAAGCTGTATGGATATTTCACTGAGATTGGGGGATGCCATTGATATCCACGTTCACGCAGCTGCTTCGGTTATGGGTCAGAGAGGGAGATGTGAAATCACTTTTTATTATCCTGCAATTTTTCCTGGGAGAAGTGGGACATTGTCTTGCCCCTCTCCAAAGCACTCCAGGCACATGGGAGTAGCTCRGTGCTGGCACAGTATCTCTGAGAGAGATAACAATATTTGAGAGGTTTGAGCATTAATAACATCTCTATTTCCTCTTGATTGCAAAAATTCAGTCTGAAAGATGAACAAAAAAAAATGAACTTCTACATACAGGTTTATCCAAAGAAACCATTTCAGCTTCTTCCTTTCAGAGCTTCAGCTTGCAGTTTCTTGTTCCTRTGCGTGTGTGATGGTTTGCAATAACTGAGCACGCAAATCTTGAGTTGCAAACGCTGCACAAGGACTCATTTCCAGTTTGTAGTAGCTCTGTTGGTCACCAGGTGACACTGGCGAGTCGTTTAAGTCGCTGCTCGTGTGCCCATCGCTTGGATTCCACCCTCAAAATTCAACACATCGAAGGATTGTTCCCGGACAAAAGCTGCCAGCACAGAGAGGACTTGTGGCACTTTACCTCTCCAGAACAGCCTTTCACCTTCACCTGAAACGCTGGGGCTACGATTTTTCCTTCCTATGGAAAAGAGCTGTCATTCTCTTTCTGGATGCCGCTGCCGAAATTTCAATTCCACCTCCCAAATTGCGTTTACTCCAAGATTGCTCCCACACAAGAGGAGCGGCGCTGAGGCACAGGTAGAAGTGCCCTGAAATGGGGAAACCCCTGATTTAACCCCTAACGATGATGAAAAAGGGTGAGTTTCCTACAATTTAACTCCTTAAAACGAGGGGAAAGGAGGGGTCTACCTTCATTTAAATCAACCCTTATTCTGTCACATAGTGCGCAGCAAACATACTTTCTCTTTATCTTCTGAACAAAACTGTTCTGTCAGCATCTATTCTTTATTATTCTTCTAACTGATAACAAGTTTTAGTCCCTCCAGCAAAATTAAATCATAGAGCTTTTGCTGACGACCCTGTGGTCTTGAACTTTGAAGCAGGAATGCTTGTAAAGCAATAAACACCTACGCCCCTTTAGAAAAACTTGACTATTAATGTGTAGGAGTCCAAGTGACGATCTCCCCTTCTATCTTTTCCTGGATTGGAGATGACCTCTGAAATGGAGCATTTCCTTCAATTTGTTTTGCTTCAGTAATTTAGAACAAACCTTTGAACAGCAAGAATCTTGTTTATTTCTGGACACCTGTTTCCATTGAAAGCTTCTCCCAGATCAGCACAAAGACTACCACAATCAGCCACCCTGAATCATCTGGACAAAATATGARATTCATTGGTTTAGATGCCTCTTTCTTCATTCTCTCCACCCTCACTGCTCTTTGGAATGCAGGTGAGTGATTTTTAAACTTTTTGCTGCTTTTAACTGCAAACTTTTTTTGACTTTTCTACTTCAGAATACACGTTTTGGTAAGAAATTTCTGATACCATTTGTACAAGCTAAAGCAAAGGCCAGATTTCACCTTCATGGTGTCATTTTCAATGCCTTCCTCTATAATTTCCAGYAGGTCAGTGGATCTCTTCTGTAAGTAAACAGACAATCTGGAGAATGCAGTAAATATATTTAAAGACAGAGAAAAAMTTCTGTGCTTCTCATATTGAACAASCATTTTTACTTCCCTCCTTTGCTTTTTTCCCATGCTACTTTTTCACCACCCACCTTGATCCCTGCCTTTCTTTTTGCTTGTGTCCTCTCAAATAATCAATCCTCCCTTAATTACTTTCTCATAATTGGTTCCAATTTTGCAAGATCCATGTCCAAATTTAGAATTTCTGATACTCACCTAGTAAATCTCAGCATTGCATGGTGTTATTGATATAGTACCCAAACAGTGTAATCCTTGCAAGATTCCACTTCCCAAAAAATCCTCAGTGCTCCCAGCTGTCTGAGCAGCATATCCATCTCACCCAACTCCACCTCAGTTGTGACATCCAGCTGTTCTTTGYGGTGTTGCTGTAATGTCTGTCTTCTTCTCACTGTTTTATTTGTTGAGAAGTTTTCTGTGTCATGTCCAGTAATTGCTCATGGTCTGTCCAGTGAGACTTCAGCCAGACCTAAGCCAAGAGCCCACTCCTCTGTCTGTGTTCAGGGCCATAGCACCAACCTTGTAAAGGCCAGACTCAAATGAAATGCACAAAACAAAGACATTTCAGTAGCTCTTAATGAACTTGTGTTGGAGCACACTTTGTCACTGATGTTAATTTTTTAAGAGCAGGGGCCTTCMCTTCTTATTGATTCCCATGTAGGGTTGATTGTGGGAGACCCCCCACTCTGGAATGCTCAAGACTTACTCTCATAAATAAATATAATTAGTGATGCCCACTGAGGGGCTGCTCCGGAGATTCATCTGTCTATGACATATAAAAATACCCATGGAACTGATGAAATGATGCAGTGGCTGGGAGGTAAATAAATGTATTTYGCTGTTCAGAATGGAGCAACCTTAATATGTGGGTGATTACAACCCTCACCTAAATACATTCCTAAAGTAACACAACCAGCCTGTTTTGTTTACTTACAGCAGTCCTTTGGATGATGTACTTCTGTTTCAGAGAACATCTAGAAAAGTTTAATAACATTCCTGACTGTTTTTTTCTTCCTTTAACAAGGAGCTCAAGACTCTTGTGCACACCGATGTGGGGAGCGGCTTGATACCTGTTCCTGCCAGGCAACSTGCCAGTCCTTGGGGATATGCTGCCCTGATTATAAAGAATTTTGTCTTCAAATTTCTCCATACTCAGGATCTCTCATGGGAGGCAAAGACTTTTTGATTGACAACACAATTCTTAATGCCTCTTCTGTGCTAAAATGCAGGTGGGCCATGATTTTACATTTCTCTGCCAAAGGGAGGTGAAACTTTAAAATCTCAAGCAAATACCACAAAACAAGACCAGTCTATATAGGAGTGAAAACTTTGTAAAGTTGATAGAATCCTGAAATATACAGAAGTCCTGATCCTCACCCTCAAGGACATCTGTTAACTGTATTTCTACGCAGGATGGTTTCTTTTAGGTCAAGTGGTTCAATCATTACTCTGTTTGTTCTTCCCTARGCAGATTAAAACAGTGACTTTTTGAAAAGCGTTTCCTTTCAGGGCACTTGGTTGTCAATATTTCTTTAGCGTTTCCCTTTGTGGGAAAGAAGGATTTATTTTTTAATCTGAATGAGAAAATAGGAAAAAATAAATGTGGGTAGGACASCTTATGTTTTTCCTGTAAGAGAAAGCTGTGGATCCTAAATGTGTCAGCCTGTATCACTTAGGTGCATGTGTCACACATGTGATACACACAGTACACTCAGTTTTGATTAGCTCAATCATGTCCTGATATTATTTCCACAGAAGGTTCTGGGTGAGATTTTGGAATCCTTCCCATCTGGATAGCAGTACCTTAAAAGGTTTTAAACTCTTTATTTGGAAAATCTGTGACCAAGGCATCCATTGTGTAGAACACAACTGTGTGCTTTTAATTACCTGCAGAGTTAAATTATTACAGCCAACACGAATTTCAGTGCAGACAAGCAAAGGCAAGCTCCAGCTCTCTCTGATACCTTGAGTAGGTATGCAATAACCATATATCAGTCTTGAAGGGTCACAGGAGGGGTTACACCCCAGGACTCTGGGCAAGAGCCCTAATTGCAATCAAATGGTTTAACAACAAGCAATGAGTTTTGAGTTAACCTTTGCCATGGAGATTCTAGAGCAGCATGAAATTACTTTCCTTGCATTCACAGGACTCGCCAGGGGAAGAAAACCCCAAATGAGAAATTTGCAATAACTGTGCCTCATAGTCAATGTTAGCCACTCTGTAATCCTACTAATGCTATAACATTATTTTCCTCTTCCCGCTGTGCTTTTGTGCTAATTTATCATGTCTCCCTCCCCCAGTAATTAAATAGTAAATTGAAGGTTTTCTGTGTATTTTTGCAGCAGAAGCCACATTGATTACACATTGTATAATAAGCAGAGATTTTTTCCAATTTCTGTTCACTGCTACAAGCAAAACAGCCCTGGACTTGCAATGACCCACTCCTGACACAAGGCTGCTTGATGAAACAYATTCACAATTTTCCTTCTATCTATGTTGACACTGAAAAGTGTTTTCAATATCTACAGGTTCCAGCAGAAAATCATAACCAGTGGCTAYGTTGCTAGGGATGGAAAAGCCCACTGCATCTCCCCATTGCTTTATGAGACTGGTTTCATTCCTTTTGAAGTTTCTACAGATGATGGGTTAACATTYCCTTACTCTGGAACTTGGTTATCAGGTTAGTTTTTAAATCTACAGCATCTCTCTTCTTCCTATATTCCTTCTCCAGGGATGCAAGATCATATAAGCCTTTCCCTTTTGTTCAATTTTTTTCTTCCTTAGGAGGCCTCAAGTAAGTCTTGTTGTCCTCATGTTGATTCATCTTTTTAGAGATGAATTTTCACAGCAATCGAGTAGCAGCAGCAGCATTAGCTCATAAAAAGTCCTGCTTAAAAACGAGGTTGACCAAAACAGCTCCCACTTGTCCCTACTTCTATCCCTTTTTGTCCCCTCTTCAAATAACTGCATTGTGGTGTTGCAATCTAAGGACTGCAGATATTAGTAAGTGTTGCATTCTCTCAGGTTCAGCTTATTCTTTKCCAGGGGAAATATTGCTAAATCTTAAATAACATAGTAGCACTTTTTTTCAGGACTGTGCAAAGTAAAAATGTAATTAGTCCTTTTATTTTTCTGCTCTACAATGCAGTGCATCACAGCAAAGTTTCAGATGAAGAAAAATGCACGTTGGTAAATGAGACCAAATGGCAATACTATGGCACCCCCAACACTGGTGGAAACTTAACCCTTACCTGGACACACCAGACACTTGCAGCAACCCATGTCAACATAGAAGTCTGGGGATACCACGAAACAGGTAAAGTGACCCTTTTCCTACCTGTGGACGAGCATTTATCACTCGTGTAATTGATGTGCACAGCTCTGCACAGCTTGTGATTGCTTTCACCGAGGCCTCAAGAACAGACCTGCAAATATAAATAACTCATGACAATAAGGTTTTCCTCTTCATTTACATATTGGTGGGCACATCTAATTTTAATCTTGTAGCAATTGTTTTTTTCCAGTGCCCAAAATCGTTTTCTTCCTCTGACAGGTGACAGTTATTCGGAAAACTGGGTGGCTGAATGGAAATATCTTTATACTTTGGCAAGAGAAATCCCCAATACAGGGAAATTTTCTTTCATTCCTGTACCTGCTGAAGGAAATTACGGTACATGGGACTTTGGAATTTTGAGAATTATACCCAGCAACTATTTTGATGGGCAGAGGCAAGTTACATCACAACTTTTATTAATAATAATAAAAATATGTACCTTATTATTGCTTCCTAAAGTAAAGGTGTTGTCTTTGGCATTTAAAACTGAGACTCAGGCTCCATTTCACATGAAAAAWATGGGGAGAAAATTGGAAGGTCAAMAGTGAGAGAAAAACTCATGGSTYAACATAAAGACAGTTTACTAAGTAAAGAGCAGCACAGGGGAAGAATCACAAACTCTGCCACTGATGCATAGTCACTCACCCAGTAAAGACTGCTTTGGAAAAAAAAAAAGCAGTTTTACTGATGAATATGATGGTTTATGGCATGGAATATATCTTTGGCCAGTTGGCTGTCGTGGCTGTGTTCCCTCCCAGCCTACTCCCTGAGGCCCAGCAAAGGAAACAGAAAACCTTGACACTGTGTATGCACTGCTGGGCAGTAGCTGAATGCTCAGTTCCTGAATTTGGAACATTTTG
Source organism: Malurus melanocephalus (assembly GCF_030028575.1). Taxonomy (NCBI): domain Eukaryota; kingdom Metazoa; phylum Chordata; class Aves; order Passeriformes; family Maluridae; genus Malurus; species Malurus melanocephalus. The sequence continues at coordinate 756,164 of NW_026623514.1, read as the reverse complement.
GTTTGCCATAACTTTTTGCAGGAAAAAGAAAGCAGTGGGCTKAGCAATGGCATAACTTGAAAGTGAAAAGATGCTTCTTAATTATAATTAGCAATTAAGCCACATTGTAACTGTCAAGACAGTGCTTGTTCAGCTATCAGACCTAATTTTTGCCTCTTTTTTTTTGTTTTTTTCAGCAACATTCCATCAATCTGGAGCTCAGAGCATGCACTGGCTTGGCACCTTGAACAAGACTTCAGAAATGACCCAAATGCATGGGCAACTGCAAAATGTATAGAATGGGATAAAAAGGAGGAGTTGCTCCCAAACTTCATAGAAGAAATTATAGACTGCCCTTGCACCTTGGCACAGGCAAGAGCTGACACTGGCAGGTTCCATGTAAGTTATTAATTGATCCCTCTGGCTTATTAAAATCCAAGTAGAAGCTTAAGGAGTGCCAAACTCCACACACACCCCTGTTCCCTCTCTAAATATCATTACAAGGAAATAAAATGTATTTAGAGCAGTATATCAAATGGCAGAGGCAAATACAACTTATCCAGGTAGTGTGAATGAAAGCACCTGTAGGATAGGAGATGGAAATTGCATTCAGACAGGGAATCAAGACAGCAGTTCCAATGGTTAATTAAAAACACTCAGGAAGGACAGTGAGCTCTGTGGAGCTGAGAACAGGGATGACTTTTTTGAGATCCTACAAGATGACAGTCTGTGTTTGAAGGTCATATACCATGTTGTAACATGACCATTTTTCTGCCACGTGCATCATACTTAGCTGCAAATCATTCTGCCTTGTACTTCAGAGCTCAAGTCCAGAGTTCTAATCTATTATTTCCTTTATCCTGCTTCCTTCCTCCTTTTCAGCTTCACTGTTATCAAGGAACTGACAAAAGCTAAGAAATCAATTGCCATTTAGTCTACACTTTCACTCACACTGYTGATCTGAGCACCAGATGAGGGTGACTTTGTCTCCTATTGATTATACCAAATGGTGGCAGTGTGTTAATGCATATTAAAAAAAAAAAAGATAGGTAAACTTTGTTACTATTCTGRTTGTGAAGCTCCAAACATGATATGTACAGTTTAAAGCTTTTCTTCACTTTAAAGTGAAGAAAAAAAGTAGATCTGCCTCTGTCTGAGAACACAGGACAAACATTTACTCCACTGTGTCTATTTTTAATCCCCATCTGGCTGCATTTGTTCTGCAAGGTCTGYTGTTACAGACTGCAAAATGCTCAGGTTAGCTGGAGATGTTGCTCCAGATACCTCAGTGTTAAATTCACCTTTTTTCCTAYCATTCCATGCTATTCAACACACAACCTCAACCAGTTCGTGTCAGATACAAAGGGTGGGGTCAGAAYGTAAGAATAGAAAGGACAATGAGGAAAGAACCCTATCAAGTGTGAACGCTGATCTTTTTCAGACGGATTATGGCTGTGACATTGAAAAGGGGAGTGTGTGTACTTATCATCCTGGTGCTGTGCACTGCGTAAGAGCCATTCAAGGCAGGTAAAGAAAATTTTTTAAACTGCATTTTTTTTTAATTAATCATTTCACCTCAGAGACAGCAGCATCACAGAAGTCACAATGGTCTCTGGAATCTTAATTCAGGTTCATAGCAACTGTGGTTTCACTCTTATTCATGTATTGAACCTTACTGCTGAGACGAAGTTAAGGCCCTAGGTTTAATAAATAGTAAATTGCAGTGTGTGAAACCTTAGGATATCTAAACAAGAGCTAAAGTCTAGAAGAGTTTTGATTAGGTCTAATTAAGCCTTTTTCGTGTTGGTCTAAGTTCAACAAGTTGTATTATATCAGAACAAGTTTTGTTAACCTGCCCCTAAATTGGCATCATTGAAGCATATCAAGCCYTAAACTTTGACAAGGCAATTAAGTTGTTTTTCTAACACGTGGATATGATTTAGAGCTTGCTTACAACCTGCTATCTTTTTCACAGACTAAATCTAGTTCATTATGCTCAAAACTATACAGAGACCAAACATCAAAGACCGTTTATCCTTAAGAAAACTTTACAAATTCCACATTTTTCAACACTGTGTTTATGTAGCTCTAAGTCTTTGTTAGAAACTGTTCTCTCCCTCACCCTGATCTGGTCTAATTTATAAGAATAGAGAGRGGGCAGGAGTGAAGTCTAACTGGAYATCATAYAAAGCTTGGCAACTGAAATATTTAGCTATATCAATAAAAAAGGCAATAAGTAACCCCTAAATAGAAATGCTCCTCACAGAGCAAAAMCCCTAAATAGAAATGGACCTCACAGAGCCAAATGATGACTTCTTTCCTGCTTTTCTCACTCAGCCCCGAGTATGGGTCTGGACAGCAGTGCTGCTATGACTCCACAGGAACCCAAATCCTCACTCACGACTCCACTGGAGGAAGCACACCTGATCGAGGACATGAYTGGGGTTCACCGCCTTTCTTGAAGCCTCCCCGGATCCCTGGCTTTTCCCATTGGCTTTATGATGTTATCAGCTTCTATTATTGCTGCCTGTGGTCTGATAATTGTCATTTTTATATGAAAAGAAGGCCCTCTAGTGACTGCAGGACATACCGCCCGTCCCGAGCTGGTAAGGTTTTCAGAATTTCCTTATGGGGTATGGATTTTTTATATAGTGTTGTCTTTTAGAATRTTTGTRTATGTATRTGAGTTTGCAATGGTGAGGGTACAATGTCCTGTRGAAAAATTCCATGGAAGGTTTCTATTGCTCTATCGMTTTCAAAATCTGTATTTTTTTTAATTGTTCTGCAAGATTTTCTGCTGTTGAGTATCCCATTCACCCCTAGAACCTCAACAGCCAAAGCATAGTAATCAATCTCCATGACTTTATGTCATCAGAGTTTTTAATACGAATTTGTGAATGTACAGCTTTGTGGAGCTCGATGGCAAGGTGCATTGTAYTATTTACCACACACATTAAAGCATACAAAGGAAGATAAATTAGAAGCAATTTGGACTGATTTACATGGAAGTTGGAAATGCAAAAGGGGATAAGGGTGCAAAGGATATGGATGCAAAGATAAGGCAATAGTCCTGTATTCATGTCCAAATCTCCTCACATATAGCATGCAACACAGACTTATAGCCTCTTTCCTTTCTTATGGACTTGAGGAGAAATAGGTTGTGATTTTTGCTTGTTCTTAATTCTCTTTTTTGCTTTTAAAAATAGCATCTGCTTTTGGGGATCCTCATTTCCTCACATTTGATGGTCTGAACTACACCTTCAATGGTCTAGGAGAATACACGTTAGTAGAGTCTGATCTTACATTCCTGAGAGTACAAGGGAGGACACAGCAGGCACGTTTTCCCAATGGTAAGTTGGTAAGAGAGGAAGCAATGATAACAGATAACAACTTCTGAGCTTGCTTGATTTGCACTTTGCAGCAATTCCATCATCTCTAGTCTTCTTTTTTGGCCATTTGTGAATAATCACCATTCTGAAGATGATCAGAAAGCAGACAACATCTTCAGGGAAAACTTCCCAGTTAAAGTTTAATTGCTAGTTATATTGGGTGTGAGGAATGGAAGTGTAAGGTTTTCTGTTGTGTTTAAGAGCTCAAACAAATTTCTTATGTCTCTCCATGCCCATTCTCATCAACAAGGAAACATAAGGCCAATTCTACAAACT
>NW_026623514.1:705942-752351 GCF_030028575.1 Malurus melanocephalus | reverse complement strand
CGCTACTCTGAGGATTTGAATCTTCAGGTCCTCTTGAACCAGAGGGTTCTCAGCTTTTCTGAACAAAGTTGGATGGACCTGAAAGGTTAGTTACACATATCAGCCTTGTAAGMAAYTATATTCTGATGAAACCCCTGTATAGTTAAAAATATCTCTAGATATATGCATTTCARCTCTCTTTTCAGCATCTTTTTGTGAAGTGTTTTAACAGGTGACTTCAATGTCCATGACTTCTATGTCCTCTCTCAGTGATTTGCAGAGCAATGGTTTTCCTTCTCATCCTGGGGACAGTGAATGGGATTGAAAACTCTTTACTCTGCATTCTGCTTTGAATTTACTGCATCTAATGCAATGAAGCTTACCAAACAAAATGAAATATAGTGAAATATAACCATAATATATACTAAAATATAACTGAATTTCACATTTACCTGAACTGAATTTCACAATTGGGATCTCTCTCAATAGGTCAGATATTATTCCTCTATTTTTCTGCCAAAAAAACCATTGAAAGTTGACTTTTTGTCCCACACGGCTGTGATAATTTGAATAGTCTTTGTGATRATCTGGTAAACAGTCATCATACATCACTTGAATTTTAACAGTTCCCCTGCTCAGCAGAGGAAGGTTTTTGTGGCTAGCAATTTTTATTCCTGTTTTGTCCTCTTCTTCTCCTTGCTTATAGGTCTCTATCTSTATTCCACACCTGATCAGAACATCACAGTGATGTTCTCCTCTGGGTCTGGAGTGGAAATAAGGGGCAGTGGAGGATTTCTGACTGTGACAGTTCTGCTCCCAGAGAAGCTTATGAATCACACACAGGGTCTCTTTGGGGTAATGAATGGCAATCCAGAGGATGACTACACCTTCAAGAATAAAACCACCATGTCAGTTCATGCAAGTCCCCAGCAGGTGTTTGAGTTTGGAGCAAACTGTAAGTAATTTCTCTGGTCCATTATTGCATGTTCTTTACAAATGCAAAACAGCTTGTGATTTAAGGACTAGGAAATGAAGCAAYCAATACTGTGGAAGAGAAGGGAGTCAGAGAAATGTGCTCCTCTCTACCCAAGTGGGAAGTGAAAACAGAACCATGATGAGGTGATCAGCAYTTTGTTCTCTCAAGAGTCAGACCTCGTATTTCACAGCTTACACTTTCAGAATACCACCTTTTATGGTCAGCTGAACACAGCATCAGCAGGCCACTGTGTTACAGAAGTGCAGCAAAAGCCAGGGCCAGCTATCTTTTCCCAGAATATTAGCAATGCTTTCATCATATACTTTGCTGACAATTTAAAAAATCATTTATTAAATCACAATCACAATTTAATTGTCCCTTTAAAGAAGAGAGGTGTGTGTCAAAGAATGGCTCCTATCATTCAATGAATGATCGAGCTCCTCTTCTAACCTGAAGAATTAGATTGGTCAGCATATGATTATGTAAAATCACAGYGTAACACAATTATTTGGATCTAATTTTAAGAAAATGGTCAACCAGGTTAAAKGAACACTAACTTTGGTGCTAAATTAAAATCTTACATATGAAAAGGAAAATAATCTTGAGCTGGAAGAATGCTCTAGGGCTCCCTATATCTCTTCCAGCTCTAGCTACATTTCTGTAAATAATGGATTTAGTCTTGGATTAGTAGCAGAAGGTGRCATATGTTGGCAATGTTACATCTGAATCTCTCTTTATTTCTCTGTCTCCCAAGGGGCTATTGAAAATGGAAGTTCTCTCTTTACTTACGACACAGAGTTCTTACTGAACAGTTTCTTTTATGGGGAAAAGCACAATGCTTCCTTTCTGCCCGTATTCTTCCCTGAAGAAGACCCTGCTGATCCCCTGGTAGAAGAGATGGTCTCACTCTGTGACTCTGACCCATTCTGCAGATTTGATGTCCTGACAACAAGAAGCCTTCAAGTGGGAAATTCCACAAGACTTTCCCATCAGAATCAGARGTTGCTGGTAAAACACCTAGAGCCAGGTGATATGACATTCTGCAAAACATCATTATAGAATCACAGAAYATTCTGMRTTGGAAGGGACCCACTGGGATCATMAAGTCCAACTCTTAAGTGAACAGCCCATTGGGGCCATCACAACAGTTATTTCCATAGGGCATCTAAAGAGTTTGAGGAGGCTTTAGTTAACTGTAGATTCATGCACTCATAAATACTCTTATCATGAGGAATCATCCTTGTACCAGGAGAACTCTGTACTGATAAAACACTTAGGCAAACTCAAAATAAATTTCTTTMCATCTCTTCCACTGCAACACCACAGCGTAGAAACTTTATCTTCATTTCATATGCATTMACCTGTCTTCCTTGGACTTAAAAATAACTTTTAAAAGCAGCAGAAAGTATTGTCTTTCATATAGCCTAAAAATCTTTGTTTCTCCATGTGTTGCCACTAAAATGCTGTTTGAATCGTTGTAAAAGATATTTGCTGGTCCAAATCCTAAATGTTCTAACCAGTTATGTCTCTTTTACTAGTGATCTCTTGTGGCTGGCTGGAACATCCAACCAATGGAAGAAAGAATGGAACTAACTACCTGCTGGGCTCAGCCATCACGTTCACCTGTGATCAGGGCTATGAACTCTCTGGGTCACAGGAAAGAATTTGCCAAGTGTCAGGAATGTGGTCAGGAGAAACACCAAAGTGCACCCAGAGAACAGGTCTGTTGCCTTTTGGATATTACATATTGTCACTAAAAAAATCATTATCAAGGACAAAACAATTGCAGTATACCATGATGGCCCTTGAAAAAAGCAACTTCTCTCACTTGGGAAAACATTGAACATGAGATGTGTGAATTTCTAGAAAAACTATAATTCAAATCTAGRTAACAGGTGACTTACGGTGGTTTTGTGTGTTTTGGTGGGTGTTTTAAAGTTTTTGTTTTATCARTGGGTACAAGGTGGGTGAAAAGAAGATGGAGCCAGGCTTTTTCCAGTGGTGCTTAGGGACAAGACCAGAGGCCATAGGCATGCTCTAAAACATAGGAGGTTCCCTCTGAATATCAGAAAACACTTTTTTTTACTTTTGATTATGATTGAGCACTGGCACAGGTTCCCCAGAGAAGTTGCAGTCTCCCTCCCTGGAGATTTGAAAAAGTTCTCCCTGCTTGAACAGGGGAGTTGGACAAAATGATCCCCAGAGGTCCCTTCCCACCTCAGCTGTTCCACAATTCTGTGATTTGAGAGCAGACACAGCCCACACTTTTTGAACATCTTTTCTTCTAAAAGATTATGTTATCTCAAAACATAATTCCATTATTCTATAGCAGTAAAACTATTGTGAATGACATAATAGTATTTAGTATAAATAACMTAAATTTATTATCCTTCTTGTGTTACTACTAATAGATTATCAGTTAGCCTGGGATAGTTGGAATTAGCTGCAGTTAGGCTGTCTCTATGATTTACAGAAAATGGCTCAAAATTTTCTTTTTATTCATTCACCACATACACTCCAAATATCCTCAAGATGGCAATATTTCAAAGCACCAGGGTGATGCAAGGCCAGATGGCATACTGAAGCACTTTTAATGCTGAGTTAATAGTTCCCAAAAGCACTCATCAAATAATTCATACTAACAGATTCTTCATTCTAAAACCCTTCCAAAGAAATGTGGAAAGTGCACTTCACATCATCAATGAATTCCTATCATGCTAACRCATTTCATCAGCCTCTGCTGTCCTGTACCAATTGCCTGTGCCTTCCCAATGCAGTTCTGAACATTTAGTGATATTTGCAAGATGAACTACAGTGAGTTTGGGCAGTAGAAAAATTTACAAAGGCCAGATCTTAAAAAGGCAGTGGCAAAACATTCTGCCAAGCTGAAAGCTAAGAATATTTTTCCATTGCTGCCATCAACCACATACATACTGGATAAGAGCCAGTCAGTCTCAATAAGCAAAACAGATGCTGACATTTACACTAGCAAAAGGGGGGCAGAAAGRCAGCCCTGAGAGATCAGAGGAAAGGAGTTGGAAGATATGTAGTGATTGGTTGCATTCAGAATGATGGAGACATGACACAGGATTGTGGAAAAGTAAACAAAACTCACAATGTTTTTCAATGCTTTCCTGAAAGATGACAAAGAAAAACAAGGTGTGAAAGAATTTTAATCATCTGATTGTAACGATGATCTTACTATTTGATATTTGGGGTTCTAGCTAATTTGCTGTGTGATCCAAAAATGATGATTTTTATAAGCCTCAGGAAGTTTGAGTATTACTATACTATCCCTCAATTAGCCTAAGCTTACAGGTGTATTTTTACAGTGGTGTGTTCATCACACTTCCTGCAGTTTTGTGCAGATTCAAGCTCTGTATAGCAAATCACCAAAGTTTTTTAGTTGCTATAGGCTTCCATTTTTCAAAAGATAGAACAGTTAAAATAAAGGYATGGGGACTAAGAAAATCGTATAGGAAAAGAGATAGAAACAAGAAAATGTAATGCCARTTATTCTACAAAATCCATTTCAATATTTGAAACTTCAAATACAAATTATGTTGTTGGGCCTGCATATTGTTGTTTTTGAGTTTTGCTTCCSTGGACTAAAGTTTCCATGGAAATCCTCTGCTAATAATTATTTTTGCTATGCTTCTAATTACAATCCCACTGCAAGTCTTGCCAGTACCACAGCAACCTCTCTTCACAGAATATCACAAAGTGGAAGAACAAAGAAGCCATCCAGCAAAAGCAAAAATGAGATTCTAGTAAAATCAGATGTARCATACAGCTAAAAATCATGTTAGTAGCAATATATGTATATACAGTCTTTTTGAGACAGACAATAATTTGGTGATATTAAGGACAATCTTGTCTGTCTTTGAGTTCTTTTTTCTTCTCCCCACCCCCCTCACTTCTACATTTCCTTTTCCAGGCCCAGGCTCTGTGTAAATACAGTTCTTTTTGAAAAGTTGTCAGAAATCTCATTAGTCTTCTGTGCTTTTTCTAAACACAARGATTTCACAATAGAGGCAAATCACTTCTGGACTAAATACTTCAGCCAGTGGTGGGTTCTCATCACTTGGCAGAGACTGGATAACTCCCTGTGAAATATGTGTAAGCCAAATATTAGGTTCAGAAATTACTGGATGACGGACTAATGCCTGTGAAACAGTTTGTGTATCCCATTCCTTTCCTTATAATAAACCATTTTACTCACTATAAACCAAATTACAACCCAAATCATGTRTTCTAGGATCACAGAAGTGTCTGTTACATCACTCTGCCATCCCTGTGTGCTAGGCTGTGGTTTGAGCAGTTCTTGTAGGTGTGATAAAGCCATGGAAGGGAGGTATGGTAAAAATACAGCCCAGGTGCATTAAGGCTCAGATAGAAAATGCTGGAATCATTGTTTCTCCCARACAGTTCATTCCACATGCTGCATCTCCTAACTTTTACCGATATTCTTATGTGTCATGGTAATCTGCAGCTGTTTAATAGAAAAAAAAAAAAACCGAAATGAGAATTTTAATTCAAAATTTGCTTCATATCTGGTTTCTTTCTATCTTTCAGGTGTCCTTGTTAGGCAAGAATCAAGTTGACACTTTTCTGTGGTTTAGTGTGTTCAAAGTCTCTGATGCAGTTCAATGTACCCACATCAGAACAGGCACTTCCGCTCTCTTTTATGTAATTAAGCAGCAAAGGCAGTTTCAAAATTTAATGCCAAAATAGGGCTAATTTTTAAAGTAATCAAACTGCATGGAATAAGGATTGAAAAAACATTTCAGGGCACATTGCTGGGATTGACAGTCATATACATAAATACATATTAACCACTAGCCACCCTTTGTGTTACAGCARCTTTTGCAGCCACCTGCTCTAACACTGAAATTCTGTGAGTTCCTGATCTTTACCAGTTTCAGAGAATCTGAAASGGTAAAGGGTTGGAAGGGACCTCTGGAGATCATTKAGTCCRATCCCCCCTGCCAAGGGAGGCAGTTTATTCCACARATAAAGMGAAYAGAAAAATTAACGCTATTTGTACAWTTTCAGAAATTGTCRTATGACTGCATTCAAACAGATATGAAGAAATGTATATCAAAATCTTCACAGATTTTTGCGGTTGGTCTCTGTTTTTCAGCTATCAAACAAGTAATTCTTCTTGGCAGTGTATTTGGAGTAGTTGGTGTTGCAGTCCTGGCACGTCTGGGTTATTTATGCAGAAAGCAGAGGTAAGACTTAATTGAACTGAAAACACAAATGAACTGCTAAAGAAACAACAACTGTTATGACCTTTTTAATAAGTTAATAATGTCCACTGGCAACAAATTGTCAGTGTGCTACAGTTTAAAATGTAAAAAAAACAAAAGTGCAGCCGATGTATCCCCACTTATCAACTGTGTGTGCAACTGATTGGTGGAGAAAGAGGGCAGCATAGTGAGTGGAAATGGTTTTGCCTAGGAATACTGGCAGATTATGGATATATGGTTGATTTTCTGAACTTTGCTATCAACTATTACAAATTTTTAAGCCTTCTCTGTTCCAGCACCCACAAGGAACAGAATGTTGTATAAAATGGATTCAAAGTTGAGTGGATGGAAACACAATGGGGCTGCAGTCCTTGGAAAGAAGWCTTTATGTGTGAGGAAGAACTAAACACTTCTGAATTTATCGTTCAAAAAAAAGCATGGCACCAAGCTAACAAAACACTGCTATTGTTTTGCAGTATTTCATCAGCTTAAGAATGCTATATTCAGTAGGAGCTCAGAGAAGTAAGAATGTGGTATATTATGTTGTGATATTAAAAATTTATGTGTAAAGCCRTGCTACTATATGGAGTCCTTTTCCTGCTTTCTATATATGTCACAAAGGCCAGAAGAAATGTAAGCATATTTTCCCCCTCAAAATCAACCTTACAGCTTTGTATGATGCGAGGTTTCTCTATGCTAAAAGTGAGATGCATCCATTGTGTGTATTGATACAACAGTTAAGGCCTACAAACTGTATTTTATTTCTTCCCCTTYCTGAATATGACATTGTTCTCTCCCTTTATGAGTTGCTATTTGATTACACAGCAATGGTGTAARGGGGCTAGAAGGATGTTTGCCCTCTTTCTGTTCCAGACACAGCAACTTTCTCTATAATTTTTGCTGTTAGCGTGGGGTTTTTTTTCTGTTGGTTGCATGTTAGCAAAGCTGTACTACCATTGCTAAAACCTCTCACAGGGCAGGCAATAAGGCTTTGTGGAAATTTAGGCGATGGCTTGACATTATCACCTTGACACTTTGTCCTTTGGTATCTTCAGGGAGGTGGAAAAAATAAACAAAACCAAAACAAACCACAAAGCCAAACCCTATCTYTCTGCATGTGTATCTACTATTATAAGAAATGAACGCAGCTCGTCTTTTTCGGTGCGGGAGTGTGCTGGCTGCCGTGTTTGTGTCTCGCTCTGGCTGTGCTTTGCGCTGCAGGTGTGKGTGTCTCCTCAGGTGTCCGTGTTTGCCGTCAATGTCTCGGCTCCCTGGGCGTGCTGGGCTCTCGTGTGTGTGTCCGTGCCTCCCCCTGCCCCTCTCGGGGCCGGGACAGCGGCTCCGCCCGCCTGGGGCCGGGGGGTTCCAGCCGGGGCACGGCTCCACCGGCCGGGCGAGAATTGCCTTTTCAGTCTTCAGAACGATTCCCGCGGAGCCGCTCATGCCCGCGACCCTCGGAAAGTTTGCAGCGTTCTCTGCCTGTGTGGGGTCCGTCCGTGCCTTTCAGGAGAGGAGAGSCGGGCTGCACCTGCGCGCTCCCTCCGGCTCTGACACCCTGAGGGCGAGCCCCGCCGGGCGSAGGGCAGGGACAGCGGCTCAGGGCTCTTTCCCGGCTCTTTCCCGACCCTTTCCGCGGCCGCAGCGGGACACTGAGTGCGAGGGGAATGACGAGAGCCAGCCTCGGGATGGAGGAGTTTGTGTGTTTCTCTGTGTGTGTGTCCCGGCCTGCGAGGAGGGCTCTGCCCCGGGGCGAACGCCCTCAGCCCGAACCTGTCGGTGTGAGGAGTGGAAGCGGCAGCTCCGCCGCCCCGCGCCCCAGCAGGTTGGGATGTCGGTCTCTATCCTTTCCTGTCACATGGCTGGTAATAGGATCCCTCATCTGCCACTCGGCACCTCGCCGGGGCGCACTTTACAGGACACATGCTGTAGGGCCTCCGCTTCCCGCACTTTGCGCTCTTCCCGGCCGCCTGCCACCCCCGGAGAGCTGGGGCTGCCGCCTGCGAGCGCCGTGCGGCCCGGCGGCCGCCGCCTATGGAGCCCCCCGCCCTCGCCGCCGTCCTGGCCTTCTCCGGGCTGGCGCTGAGCTGCTGCCGTGAGCCCGAGCTGTCCGGTGAGTGTCGCTTCGCGGGGAGCCGGGAGCGGGGCGCGTTGGGGGCTGCTCCCCGAGTTGCTCGCAGCGCTGAGCGGTGAGGCAGCCGGGCAGTTTCTGCCCGAGCTCCGCAGGCTCGCAGCTGGCGTTCAGCCTCCCGCGGAAGGGCTGCTCTGCCGCCCGGCAGCGCCTCTTCGAGGTGGCGGCGACGTCCCTTCCTGCTCGCCGGAGCGGTGCCGGGCTCGCAGCTGCCCGTGCGGACATGCAGCGGGTGTTTTTGCGTGGGGTTCGTGGGTGTTTGAGGCTCTCCCCGTGCTTGCTGAACTGGGAGCTGGGAAACCGTGCGGAAGCGTGATGTAAGAGAAAGAAGAGCGGTACATTTCTCTGTTAAAGCGGTTCGGTTGCTAGTTCTGTGGAATGGAGGCGTTTAAAGGGAGAGGGGCGTGCGATTGTTTGTGTCACTGGGGAAAAAAGCTGTGGCAGCAGAGCCAGAGCTTGAAGGGTGGCCATCCCGCCKGTCTGCAGTGTGCTGCCACAGCTCCCAGTCAAGCCTGGGCTCCTCTGACCATTCAGCTTCTTGTTCTGCCAAAGTCTGGGGAGCCTGAAGCTTCACTTCCTAAGGTGATTTTTCACTTAAAACTTCCCTGCACCCTTTTGTCCTCAATTTAGACGTTACTAATGATTTCCAGTACTATGATTCTTCTCTGGTAAACATTGGCCATGCTTTGCAAGATCTGAAGTGGCAGTTCCAGATGATCAGTGTCACAGCTATCAGATGTGTGGTCCTTCTGGATACATTTTGTGGATTCTTTATTGCTGTTCCTTCTTAGAAAGTAGAATTTGCTCTTCTTCTTTTTGAGCACATACTTTTCTGCTTCTTTTTGAATATGTATTTGCTAACTTTTTGTAGATGTACTTATTTAGATATGGAAAATACTTACATAGACCTTTTCAGGGAATAGAATGCTTTTCAGCAGGAAGAGTTCTGGTAAATTTTGCTTCTTCTTAGAAGTAAAACATGAGAGCATTTTCAGATAAGCATTTAGAGACTGCCTGGACAGGGACCGTGTCTAACAGTCTGTTCCCAGTACCATTAGGACGTGTTTGGTACACATAGTGGATACTCCCTCCTTTGCTTAAGTTGAAGAATGTTTGCTAGTAAGGTTTCTGAGCAGAACTGTGGGCAGAACACTCCATGTGTAACCCTGTCTGTGACAGGGCTGCGTGACAGCAAGTGGAGGATGTAGCCCAGTGTGAATGTTTGGCTGTTAAAGGGGACAGAAATGCCTGAGCACAAGCAGCTGGGGTAGGGGGAGGAGGGAATGGATTACAGAGGCAAWTATTTATTGCCTCTGAACCAAAGTGTAGCAAAGGAGAATGGATCYAGAAAGTACTGCCACCTATGTGCCTTCTGCTAAAGAACCTGGGAATGGTGCATATCTGCATTTCAACAGCAACAACCTGTAATTTGTATGGCATGTACAACATCTGCAGGGTTCCTAATGTGCWCAAGTTATAAATCAGGATCTTGGTCTTGGCCCTTAATCCCACAGAAYTGAAACGGGATCAGCTGTGTCAGGTTGCACTTGAAACTGAGAGAATTCAGAAATGACAAACATTACTGTTGCTTTTGTAAGGCAGTTTGTCATATGTTTTTAATGTGTATTCCTCTTTTTTTAATGCATGTCTTAATAAGCTTATTGTGAAGGGCAATCAAAATGAAGACTTTGTCATCATCATTTGCTAAGACAGGAGAGAAACTTCTGGAATTCCTGTATGAAAAAATTACTACAATTGTTAGATATGAAAGTGAATTAAACATTTTTGCACATAGTACTATGCTATTTTTTTCAGAATGCTTCTGCTTCACTGTGGGATGTCTAACAGTTTCTAGTAATTCAAATGCTGGCATTTCTGCATTCAAAGCTTGGCATTTGTGCGTTCAAACATCAGCCATACATAGTTTCTCAAGTGAATCAGTAATAAGAGGTGTGTGCATAGATTGCCTACCATAAAGGACTGTTTGACTTAGGTGAGTTTTGTGTTACGAGGCTAAAGAAATGGAAATGCCTTCAGCAAATGTTAGTTTTGGTGAACAAATGTTATTTTATATACTCAGTGCAATAAGTTATAATTCCTAGTTTCTRTATTTATAGCATTCATTTAATTTCCTCCTCAGAAATGTATATGATTATGAATCTCTTTTTCCTTTCTCTGTTTTCTTTCCATTTAGCAATGCTGGGTCACCATGTTCTTGGYTTTTTCCCCASCTGARTCTTTCCTTTGAGTTGCTATTCCAKYCTTCTCTTACAAACCTTGTATCTCTTGTCATCTTACTCTGCGTAAGTCTTGGTGAAGAGAAGCAATTCTGCTTCATATGCCATAAGCAAGGGTCATGGAAATATTTAAAAAAAAAACCTTTTTTTTTTTTCTAACTAGGCAGATAGGGGATGAAACAGTCAAACATTTCAGCATATCATGCTTGTACATGCATGGAGCATAACTCAAAATCCAGAGTTATGTGAATGGATTTAAGCAGGATGGAGCCAAAGAAGTGGGAGGGAGACAGGGATTACATGCTGCCAGCTGCAAAATTTTCATTTTTGTCATATCACACCATAATAGTTGTGCAACTGACTGCTCCTTCCATCCACACAGTGGCTATGGTGCATCCTGATAAAATTGCCAAAGGGATTCAGTCTGCCACACTTGACAAGGGAACAACAGTTTTAAAACTTCACAAAGAAAGAAAACAAATGGGTGTATTAAGGAACAGAAATTCTTATGGGGTCACATCACGCATTCTTACATCCAGTGATAAAGAATCACAAGACAAGCAAGTGTGTTTGTATCTTGTGGCTGAGGACCAGCCAGCAGCTGCAAAGCTCTGGCTAATATAGCATGTTTGTTTTGCATGAATAAAAAGAAAAAAGGGACAGAATGCATACTTTTAAGCATTTAGAAATAATGGGAACTGCCTCTTGTACTCATAACCTAACTTGCCTGCTTCCAACATATTTCAGAAAAGGTCTGGCTAGTCAGAGTTTTTAATTTATTTTTTTTAAGTGATGAAAAAGTGATTAGCTTGATGATTAGAATCGAAATTTCACAAGTATAGMAAGTTTGCATTTATTACAGCTCATGCACTGCCAGGGAACACAAGTATCAGCTCTGCATGTCTGTACATTTCCAGGAATGTACATTTTTACAAGACAGATGTTTCAGTCAAGGATTGATCAAATCTCAGGTGCCATAATTCAAGTMTAATCAAATATTCACTGTGGCTACTCTCTGGCTTGGACCAATGCTAATTAAGTCTCTAATTCTGACCAGCAAAAATGATTTTATTTGAGGACTTTCAAAAATTRTATRTGTATGTCTGTGTGTGTGTTTGCATGGATACATAGAATAAGCAAGATATGATTTTTAAATGGCATGTGGAATGCCCCTACATTGAAAAATTATCAGCTAACCAAGTACCCTCATAGCATCACGTCAAAATTTAACTGTCTGATTTAACAAATCAGGAGTTGTTTTCTAGCAGTTTTGAAAATTGCAATTTCAAACAAAGGTGATCAGCTTTTGTTCAAACAAAGGTAATCAGGTCTTGTGATGGTTTTTCTTTAGCTTGTATCAACTGTTCTGTTGTGGGGATTTTACTGTTACAGCATAGGCACAGARGCCTGATAGTTTTGGTAAGTGCATAATTGTGTTATATTAGTATGAATTGGAATAGAAAAGTATTGAAATGAAGAAATACTACACTATTTTTTTTTTTTTACTTGGGTAGATCTCAATCAGCCTTATACTTCCCAAAAGCATTTATTTTGCATCATAGCATAATATGGAATGAGATKCTTTTTTTCCTGCCCATTCATATGATAGTATGCAAATTAACTTTTGGTTCAGTCGATAAAACTGCGTCTTCAAAGAAAACCATTGCAATGCTAAAAATATTTTTAATAATGACCACAGAAGCCATATTTGTGTCTTTCATCTCCTGGAGCTTCTTCTGGTTTTAATCAGTGTTCCCACATGAAGAACTGTGGCAACCTATGATAATAGAATCCCTATTCACATCTCTAGGGGAACAGAAATGCTCTCATTTGAAGAAGGTGATGTGGTGTTTTGCCCCTTCCATCCGTGGGCCCCTGCCTCTGTTACTGCCGGGGTATCTTGGCATCAGTTAAGTGGTTTCTGTCCTTTCCTCTGTGCGTTACTTTCTCATTGAAGTGTTTCTGCTGTCTAATTATACCCTTTCAATCAAATTAGAGACTGCAGCATCTGGTTAGTGCCTGTAACTGTTGCCATCTGCACCTAGATACAGTGCTTTCATTTAAGGAGGAGAGCTTCAATTGCAATCTCTAACCAGAGCTAGAACAGTTTATGGAGCATGGAAATGACTTAAAACTATTCTTAGAACACTATGCAAGCACATGTATCAAGCAACCCACACTGAGTCATTATCRGACCTGGCACCCTTGGTTTCATACCCTTATATTCTGTTTAAGCATTTTTCTGACTTTTCTAAGAGGCTGTAGGAAAAACAAATGAAAACTGAGCAGGCAGTTATAGCATGTAAATTCAAGGAACCTTTAATTTTTGGTCCAACCTTACAGAACATTTAATTACACTGCTGTAATGAAACCCAAGATTTGAATAGCAGCCACTTTCGTTTATCTTTCATTAATCTGCAGATCTTTAAAAGAAARCTTTGCTTTTTGTTGGGCAGTAGGTGCTGGGATAATTTCTGGTTTAGGTGGACTAGTTTCAGGTTGATACTTGTTGTCAGTCTCTCTGGACAGTAATCAACACTCCAAGTAGCTTCCAGAACATTAAGCAAACAAACAAAGTGATTTTTTTTTCTCTCTAGTGGAGTAGGAAGAAGTTTGTCATTCTGAATTTTCTATGTGCAGGCCTCAAACTTGGAGAGTACTCTGTCATTTAAACCATCCTGAAACCTCCATCCCTTCAGTCTGCAATTTGTTGTGTCTGTAGAAAATTMGTTATTATAAAATGTCTTTGAGAAAATCATTGGAAGCCAATGCAGACTCTGAAATGTCAGTGATTTATCATCAGTGAAAAAGTCAGGCTATTATAGTCTGCACTACCTTAATTTTTCAAATGATCCTAAAGTGGCGCCCATGTGGAGTGCAGGCAGCCATGCAGTCCCAAAGTAACAAAGGAAAATGATCATTGTAAGGTCCCTACATTGAAGAAGAAACCGACACAGATGGAAAGAATTTCTACAACAGCTGCTGTTTGATCTTCCAAATGTTGTTCTGGCTCTAATAAAACTAATTGTGAACCTGTATCACACACTGAGTATTCACTTAGAGTGGACAACATCCCTAGTCTTGATTTCTGCTTTTTTGTTCTAGCAGTTGTCACTCAATACATACTTACCTAGTCTCARCTTTCATTTTTAAAAAGTTCCTTTTCTGTCAACCACGGCACCTGATGTGCTGAAAACAAAGCAGCCCTGAGAACCAACTGCTGTCCATGTTTTCTCACTAAGCCTCATAAACATTAGCCTGAACAGCACCTGTTGGAACCCTTCGTGACTARAAGCACTAGAGAGGTTTCTGTAGAAAAAGGTTCTCTGTATCTCTGATTAATCTCTGATTAATTCTGTTTACAGACATCCCCATGAAACAGTAGAAGCAGCAGGGTCATTAGGCAGTTAATTGAGTGAAATCATCACGGACACTGATTCTAATCACAGATCTGACATAAGCCTCTACTTCAGACTATGCCTAAAACCCATCTGACTAAGACTTTAGAAACATGAGGTCACACACTTCTAGATCTGAGTGGTCACAGCTTTCTTCATGTCCTGTCTGAAACCCTAGCGTTTTAATACAGGTTTATAGTTGACARGATAGTTTGAGCCTTGCGTGCATGAACAAAAACCACATGGCAAATCCAAGCACAGTTGGTGCCCTGATGCCTTCTCAGRGGCTGTCAGCTGTGCTGTCCACAAGGTGTGTGTTCTTCCCTTGCTGTCTTTGCCACTGGGAGAGGATAACAGTGCAAGTCCTGCCATATTTTACCATTGTCTTACAAAATTTTAAGGAGTAAGGCTTGCTGAAATTCRACAAAACCAGTATTAATTTCCTTGAGTGACCGTTCTTGTGTTACATTCCAAGTAAGGGCTTTGTAGCCCAGAGTATCAGGGCTACACCTTATTAGTCCACCCAAAGCAGTTGGATCTAGTGGATGCCACAACAGTAGGGAGGTGGTTGTTGCTGGTTGATTTGCTTTTTTCCCCCCTCTTCTACACAATCTACCAAAGAGAAATCAGGTAATCRGAGTAAACCGAAGAGTTTTGCCAACAGTGCTCAGTCCAGTCTTTTCTGACTGTTTAATTAGATGACCTCATCTGAATTCGTTTTGTGCAGACAAATCTTGGTGACCTTTTTTTAAGCTTATCTTTTCACAGCATTATTGCACTGGTGGTACTAGATGAAAAGTAGGGTGGACGTTCTAACCGCCTGCTTTCCAGAATCTTGTAGGACTTGGATTTGAGACAGAGAGGACAGTGGCCTTTCTGCAGAGGAAATCTGCACCTTCAGCACACTGAGAATATTAATTTCATGGTGAAATCATGAAATCACTAAGGTAGTGTCTTGGCTGTTATTCAGCAAAATACGGTGAAATCACTGCATGTGATAAACAGGAGAATTGAGTTTGTTTACTGCCAAGATATTGAATATACTGAGATCTGTAACTGTGCTATTAGGAATTTTACAGAAAACTGTACAAAATATATCTTAGCAGTTGTCCAAGCTGACTGTTCAAGGTAAAGGAATGTAGGGTTGTGTACTGGTTTCAGCTGGTATAATTTTCTTCTTAGTAGCTGCTACACTGCTCTGGTTTGTATTTAGTRTGAGAATAWTRTTGATAACACWCTGATTTTTTTAGTTGTTGCCAAGTAGGGCTTACTCTAAATCAAGGACTTCTCAGTTTCCCWTGCTTAGCCAGTGAGCAGGTGCACAAGAAGCCAGGAGGGAGCAYAGYAAGGACAACTGACCTGATTTTTTAAAATGCCAATATTCATTTGAAAAGATTGCACTCCCGTGCTTTGGCAAAATTATTGTAAACCCTTAACAAAGTCCAAACTCCCTGTAACACAAAAGGTTTTGCATTTCATTTGATAACAGCTGCTAAATTTCATGACTTRRAGTTTTCACTTCAGTGTTTYGGGGATAATCARTGATTTTGKGTGGTATCTCACTGCCTCYCCTTTCCACACCTGGATGCTCACTMAGCCAGGGGAGCTTCTTTACAGCTCAGCGTACATTTGCACCAAATCTCTTGATAGTGAAAAAGAACACAGAGGGTTCTGATAGAGCTACCTCTTGTCTTGGGAACAAAAAGCTATAGCTAACAGGAATGAAAAGAGATCTAACTCTTCCTTTTGTTCTGAAAGAGCAGTGAAGTTTGAAGAAAATCAGTTTGAAAAAGCTGACATGAAAATGTAAGTCAGTCGCTACTGCAAGTTAAAGCATGGGCCAGTCTTAGCAGATCCTAAAATGGAACTGAARTTAACTTCAGTTTAGTTTGTGTGCCAGACTAAATTCAGGTATTGTAGCATTCCTTACATTTCTGAATAGATGGTAGTATATRTTGCTTCTCATTTAGAAGTGAGAAGTGCAAAAAAAAAGGTAATAGCACTTGTAGGTATAGTAAAAGCTAAGGTAGGTATTTTTCTGGATGTGTTTATCACTTCTCACAAATTCTTTATACTGAATATTATTTTGTTAATCTATTTTGATTATGTTTTTCTCTCTTTTCTGCTAAATTCCTCAGCTTATATTTTTCAGTTATAACCTACAAAAGCTTTTATATTGACTGCAAACAAAATTACAACACAGTCGTGACCTTAAAGTGGTTTTCCTATGTTTACACAAATATCAGTGGTGGCCTGAATACTGGAAACTCAGATTTGCATTTTCAAGTAAATGTATGCAGCCCACCTGTATTGCTGAGGCAGTCAGATAAATTACAGTCAGGAGTTCTGATGTGAAGCTTTTTTTTCTTAAATTTTATAGCTTTCTGTCCACAGATGATAGCACAATACATTAAAGGCTGTGCAGACACCTCTTCTGTGTGCCTTCAGCAAAAAATTTCATTTAATAGAAATCCAGACTTGCCTAGGCATGAAAATGCACAGTGAAAGCACAAAACCATTGTCTTTCATCTGCTGTGTAATAAAACTGTGAAATAATTATTATAATTGCATCATTCTGATATTTGTGAGCCCAGACTAAACTAATTTCAGAGGCATGGTTTTAATAATACATTTTGCCTTCTACAGTATTTCTAAATACAAAAWTGGTGCACTGTTAATATCAGGATTAAGATGTGTGGGGATTTTTTTTTTTCCTTTTCCAGCTGCAGCCACACAGGTCTTTTTAGTCTTGTTTTGTAAGTTAGATCCAATGAGGGACACCTGAGATCAGCACATACTTCAGAGCACTCTCCCATTCCCTCAGGGTAGTAGAGCGTCTCTGCAGCTGTAATATGGTTTCTACAGAGAATATTATCAGATGAAACAGGAGGTTTCACAGCCTGTAGTTAGCAGAAAGCATTTGTGAATTTCCCCACTAATGCTGTCCAATTCAAAGAAATGTTTTCAGCAGTTTTAATTCTATCATGGACTGGTATATTTTAATCCTATTCTTAAATAAGTGCAAGGATGATAAATGTTAGCAAGTATTAACTATAATAAACAGGATGGACTTATTTATTTACACTAATTATAATGACTTTCTGGAAGATAATCACGGAGTGGTTGAGATCAAAGTGACCTCTGGAGGTCATCTTGTTCAAGAGCTGTGCTCAAGCACCTAAAGCAAGTTGTCCAGGACTGTGTCCAGGTCTCTTCTGAATATTTCCAAGGACAGAGATTTTACAGCCTCACTGGGCATGTGTGTTCCCATACCCTGTCACACTCACATTGCATAATTTAATCAGAAATGTTTTGCAATTTCATCAGAAGTAAAATTGTTCACGCATTTGGATATTTGTTTGCTCAGAAGATGCCCAGTGAATGTGTCCATGCCCATGGTGGGGAGCTGGAACTAGATGATCTTTAATGTCCCTTTCAACCCAAACCTTTCTATGATTAACAAGACCCAGAGGAGCCAGGCAACATGAAATTTGTAGTTCAGCTGAGAAGGGGTGGTGGATTTAGTAACTAGAGAAATCATTCTTACTTTGATTGCTGAGTATTAGCAAGCTAGGAAAACAAACATAAGTGGGAGAAAATATGAGTGAGGCAGAAGAATACYGACCCASAMTTTTTAATTTGAAAGCATAAATGCTTCAAATACTTCAATAGCAAATCATGGCTATACTCAAGCAAAGGATGTCCTTTTCTGAGACAATTCAGTGCCTAAGTATTTTYCTCAATCAGAATGTAAATGTTTGCAAGATCTGTGCCTACAAAGTCTTTCACTTTATAAAGTACAGATATTCCCAGCTTTAGCTGAAGTGGCATGAGATTTTGGTTAATGTGCTGATAAGTAGCAGACTGATAATATCATAATAATTTAATTTCTGGAAAATTAACAAGTTAGAGTCATCCTTATGAGTAAAACACGGGGAAAACAGTAAAAAAAAAAGTATTATGCTAATTCATAAAATGCATGTGAATTATGTAAATCTCTCTTCAGACCTATGTTACACATTGTTTATTAAAGTAATGACATCATAATCTCTTGAATTTGACTGAGAAAGCTTAAATCCTTGCCAGCATCTTTAGCTGCCTAAACAATGAAGGAAACATGGTCTGTTGGAGATGGGGTAAAGGGTGAGGGAAGAACAAACACTAAACCTACATAYATTCATTCTTTCTTTTTCCATTTCTCTTTCTTCCCAGAATGTTACACRGCAAATGGGGCTGACTACCGTGGCACTCAGAACCAGACCTCCCAAAATGCAGGGAAACCTTGTCTTTTTTGGAATGAGACGTTTGAGCATCCTTATAATACTGTGAAATATCCCAATGGRGAGGGAGGGCTTGGAGAGCACAACTACTGCAGGTAAGAAATATCACATTACTCCTGACATGGCCTGTATTCCCAGTGTTATTTTAAGCAGTTGGCAGAAAATTAGGAAACTTCCTGTCATGAAATGAAGAATGTCAGAACTGTGGGTATCTAACACATTTTGGTTTATCCTGTAATCAGTAGTCTGGATCTACAGGCACCATTATATATAAGGTGGCATGACAGAAAGATACATTACTTAATGAAATATAGATTACTTAATGAAATATAGATTACTTAAATGAAAAGGTGGAAATAAAGAAATTGATCCAAATCAGAAGTACAGCAGTGCAGCGCGTGTCTGGAGGAGTCTCTGGATGGTTTTTATCCTCACACACAAGCTTGGTTCTGCTATACACTCTGTTTCCAAGTTTTGTGCTAATGAAACTAAAATGTAGTCACTAAAAATTCTGAGTGAGCATCAGTGAGTTASAGTTATTTGAATTCAGAAGCTCATCTGTCAGGGGTTACAATATCAGCTTAAACCATGGCAGAGGCACTTCTGTTTCCTTGCCTTCTAGAGAAGTCTTCCATAACTATGGGTAGAACTTAAATAAGAACTTCAAAATTTAGAAGCCAAATCAGAAATAACATTCAGAGACTTTTAAGCTCTGCAGGCTTTTTTTACGCTTTGTGTCTCAGTTGTCATACTAATACAGAGCTATGAAAATACAGTGGCCACTGAATTCTCTCTGATACAAATCACAGAATCAAGAATGTAATTTTGATTGTTGCTTTRTGGCAATATTCTAGACAGACTGTATCTACAGGATCTTACTTTTGGCAGTCATCTCTGGCTAATATTTTGGTTTGTACAAAGCAAAACATGTACAAGCTSTGCAAAAACATGCATAAGAAACTGAATGTTTATCCAGATACTCAAAAAACACTCACTTGAGTCTTGCTTTACTTAGCAAATGAGAATTTGGTTAAGTGTTACAAGGAGCAGGAATCCTATAATCTGATATGCAAACCTAAGAAATTACTTAATTATCAAATAGAGCTTTTTTTACCTCAGTCTGCTAGGTATTAGATTATTCTCTTTGAAATGGAGTTTAACTGGTTAGCTATTTTCTCCCTTATGCTGTATGACTTGGCCTGGGAATATCCTCACAGGTGTATGGCAGTCCTAACTAACAGATGACTTTTAACTTCACATTCTCTTRTAAGAAAGTTTGAAAGTCACTAAGAGTGCCAGAGTATATCTTTAGCCTGCAAATGTTGCTGAGGCCTGTGATACAGCTGTTTTAGCTCTTTCTCTGACATTGATCTGCTTGGTGACAATGGACAAGTTGATCTTCCCTTTTTGCAGGCAGCACATACCTCACAAGGCTTTTTTAAGGCATAATACATTGCTTTGAGATTTGATTTTAGAGACAGCATTTGAATAATCTAATTTTACACTTGAAGGAAGTATTAATCAGCAGCAKGTTACCTCTCCATGGGTGGTCCTTATTTGGAATACTTTGTTTACTCCAAAACACCCTGTTAAGATGGAAATGCTTCTTAACGTTCCACTCATTTCAACCATAACAAAATTATGAAGACTGAAGTTTTTGGAGATTTTGAAAGACAGAGAGTTGTTTTCTAACTGCATGCACTTCAGAGRTTCAAGACAAAGATTTCTAAGGACATTCATCATATTTCCCTACAATTTCCTYGCATTTTAAGGCATTTATATGTAGAGTGCCATTATCATGATTCAATTCCAGACATATGGTGTCTGTCATGAAGATGTAAACGCAAAAATTCCTGTCACTGTGGTAAGAAGGGAAGATGGGTTAGTTCTARTACAAACTTTACTTGGTTTTAGTCTTCTACTTTCTTTAGCTACTGGAAGCTCTTGCATTACACCTAAATTCCTAGCATGCTGGTCTTAGACTTTCCTTGTTCATTACTCTACTAAYCCATTTGAAAGCCTAACTAGCAACATTTTAGTCATCTAAACAGAACTCAACTCACCAGCTGTTTTCAGCAGTCTGTTATTTGACCAAAAAACATCCACAGAATTTCTAAAATTGGATCTCCCACAAAAGAGTYCTTAATATCCATAAATGACAACATGCAGCTGAACTGACACTTCAGCAGGGGTATGTCATTAATAGAATTCATGCCAAAGTAAAAGATAAAAAGRTTGTAACTGGACCTAGTTAAAAGAAAAGGTCATATTTCAACCTGACTGTCCAAAATAACAATTTGTTCTCTTA
This sequence comes from Malurus melanocephalus, assembly GCF_030028575.1. Lineage (NCBI taxonomy): Eukaryota > Metazoa > Chordata > Aves > Passeriformes > Maluridae > Malurus > Malurus melanocephalus. The sequence goes on along the minus strand of NW_026623514.1, from coordinate 731,793 downwards.
AATAGATCTTAACAATGTGAATAGTTTTTTCAAAGTGTACATGGAGAAAACTTTAAATAACCTAATGACTAATKAGGTATGCATTTGTAAGTGATGCTGCACAACAGCAAATAATTATAAAAGTAAAGATCATCATCTTCATGGACACATAAGGAATTATCCATCGATATAAAGAGATCACTGGAATGGATTTAGTCAGTTTTATTGAAGRGGAAGAAAATAACTCAGTGTTTCTCAGAAGACTTTATCAGCTAAGTGTCTTTATCACCACATATACAGAAAATTGGGAGTCTGGACTATTTTGTACCAAAACAAAGTCAAGTTTATGAGTCTATGGAACCTGTACACAGGATGTGGGACAGAAAATCTTCCTCCCTGACAGGACTGACCAGAAATAGCTCTGCACCTTTTAAGCTTAGAGTTAAAAAAAAAAAATTACATTTTAGACATCACTAGCATCTTATGTTTGATGTATAAACTATAATAACGAAAGCTATCTGAACTTTCATAATGCAAAACTTGGCATTTTTCTTGGTATGTAAGTTCAAAAGGAGGTAATAGCGGAGAAAAAGTAATGCCATTGAAGCTTAATAAGATTGATCTTTTTGGTGGTTTTTTGAAAAAAAATCCTCAAATTTTGCTGACTGCTTTTCTCTTTCAGAAACCCTGATGGGGATGTCAGCCCATGGTGTTATATTGCAGAACACGAAGATGGAATATAYTGGAAATACTGCGAGATTCCATCCTGCCGAAGTAAGAGCAACATTCAATTTTTTTAGGTCTACGTCTCTGTTGAACAGAGATTGGCAGTTATGCAACAGTGGGTAGTGATTTCCAAACAGAAACTAGGATAAGGCAAAACAGCTTATTTTCAATTGCAGACTAAGTTATATTTTAAATGTATTTTTTAGACAAGTTGCTGAATTGTTCTTCTCTTGCTATCCTTTTCATCTTATTCAGAATTACTGGATTATATTATTTGCAAATAATACTATGTGACAGGGAATCACACAAAACTTATGAAGTACTGCTAGTTCTTTGAATCCATAGAAACACATCATTCATGTATTAAAATCTAGAGGACAAAAAAGAAAAGGGAAGTTTTTACAAGGTATATAYGTGTCCATCAATTGCAATTAGCTCATAAAATGGAATTATATTAGTTCAGTGTATATAGCTCATTTTACACAGAGTTGTTTGGAGAAAACAAAAAGGATATGAGAGGACATAGGGAAAAGGTGTCTGTGTGGTATATGGGAACTCTGGGCTAGAATTCTGTCTCTGGCAGGTGCAGATACTCAGCATTGCTGTGAAATGTGGACTTTGTTTGCTTTTTAAAAAATCAGATAATTCACAAGGTATTCACCTGAAGCTTCTTTCCAGAATTTAATATTTTTTCATGCATTATTTTTAACAGTGTTCAAAATGTCATGATTTGTGTCATTATGTTCCAAAATTTTCTTTCCCAAATCACAYTCTTTAGAATATGCCTAAATATTAAGAAGATATTCTAGTTTTGCATGTTGACAAGCAACCATAGCTATACATTTCAGTAAGTCTAATCATTAATGGCTTCACCTGCTTTCCTGACTCCTTCTGTGCAAGTACCCTCTGTTTCTAAGGCATAACTTCAGTCTTCCCTGTTAAGCACCAGAGCAGGTGTCCACATGTAGGCACACATTCAATTGGAAGAAGTAAGTTTCTTAGTTAAAAAAAAAAAAAAACCAGACAAGAAAAATTGATCTAAAGTGATTTTTTTACATTGTTCATAGTTTTCTTTTATTTTTTGGAGTTTTTTTATGAATGTGAGGCATTCACATCTTCAAGATGGGCAAACAAATACGTGTGACCTTGAGAGAGATGCGTTTACCTAAGCTTAAATGCAGATTAAGGGGTCTAATTTAAATAACACAAAATCATTCAACACTCTTATACTTATTGTTCTGAGGATGTCTTATTCTTATTTTTCTAATATACCAGGCACAATTTAAGAAACTTGACCTTCCTAATTAAGAAATTTAACTTGGTCTAAAATGAAAGAATTTGCATTTTCTTTAAAGACCACAGATGTTAACAAATTATCTGGATATGGCACCAGGAAAAAAGCTGAAAGGCAAATTCTCTCCACTCCATTTGTTCCACACAAAGGATCCTTTTAAAACCAGCCTCGCTCATTTTCTCTGTGGTGGGGAGCAGAGGATTTAAACTTGGACACTTACTTGCACAGATAATCCAGACTTATATTTACAAAATGTCCTTTTGACCAGTAGCAGCTGCTTCAAGCATTGCACTGAAACTCGATACTAGAAAAAGGAATTGCAGCAATTTTGAGTAAACTGTACACTGCAARCCCATCCAAATCTTAATACAAACCTCATGGTTTATGAAGCTGTGTTAAGTAAAAAAACCTTTTATTCTTCACCAGACTTTCTGTWTTCAGTAAGCATGATGCTAAGTCACAGGACCATCAAAACTATCCTGTGAAATACACAATACAAAACTTGAGTTCTGTGACAGAGCAAGAAAGCAATTGTGTACAAAAATACTATTTGAACATTTTTAGAGAGGTGTTTCTTATAAGCTTCTATTTGTTAGTGATATTTACTAGTGGAAAAGTATCTGGAGCATAAGTTACCTATTAACTATGCCCACATAACACCATGGCAATGCCAACAACATGAAGCATCTTGATTGCCTAGAAAGATTTGCATGCAATGACTCATCGTAACAATAATTAAAATCTACAGTTAAGAAGTTTTCATTATGCTGGTGAATTCACATGATTATATCATGTGTCTCATCCACTAATATTTACACAGAACACTAAATGGTTCAGTCAGGAATGTGTTCTGATATTCTGTGTATGTAAATATGCAGTAGATTTACAGTTAGCATCTGAGAATTTAGCAGTGTTAGATGAAGGTGGATGAGCACAATCACAGAAGACTTTGGTAGTTACTCCAGTAGGAACTTCATATTTCCATTTCTTCCTCTCCTCTTCTTCTTTATGTCTGCTAAGCAGACAGAATGGACATAAACAAAACAAAAGGAAAAACGGCAGCTCTRAGTCCTGAGAGAACATGTGTGTCTCACATGGAGAATTCAGAACCAAATGCTTCAGATGGTTTGTTTGCAATGTTGCAGCTATTCCTGATTTTTTTGGTCTCCTTGTTAATGAGGTTAGGTTTAAGTTCAAAGGAAATAGCAACTTACACTCCCAAAATGTGAAAGAAAGAAAGAGTTTGCTATACCACTTAATTACATCTTCATGTTTATGACTCACATGGCTCTCTCCCCATAAACAGATTTCATTACTGGAATCATATTTCCAGTGTGCATGTATGTAATGTAATAACTTTGACTGAAATARCAATGGAAATGGTAAATGGCAGAGCCAGGTAAATTCTACAGAGCTTTATGGAACACAAGAACAAGGACAGCTCAAACAATTTGTGCATGCTACCACTGCAAAAACCTGGAGGCTCATGAAAGACAGCTGGATGAGCATAGCTGGAACCTGGTTTTAAGCTAAAAACTATTAATTCCACATTTTAATACATCCAATACGTGCCTTAACATGTAAACTKCAGAAGCTGTGGTGTTTGCCAGGACCTCATTATGTCAAATGCTGCCTAAAAGAAAAATAATACGCTTTTGCAAAAGAGGTGACCTTTTAAGCAAGGGAGGACAAATAGATACAAATGTGTGAAGACAGTGTAATAGTGAAACATCACTGGTCAGCATGAGCAATAATCACAGAACACTGACCACCTCATTTTTGCCAAGTTTCTTCAGGCTAAATATTAAAAGCAAAGAAGGTTAAAATGCTGCTGGGACACCAAAGAGACTAATTCGTTTTAGGATGTACACTTGATTTAGTTACAAAATATAAGAAGTWTTCAAATTACTTGGACAGGTTTCTTAGCACGGAATATATTGAAGTACTAACCCCCTGGAGCCAAGGTTGAAAGGTCTCACTAATAAAGCTACATTAAAAAAAAATCAAAATCCCAGGTGTCTTAGGAAAATGAGCAACGGTGGATAACTAGGAAGCTTTTTCAAGGCAGTGAAATTATGCACTCTGCAAAAAGAATGAGCTCTCAGAGTTATCTACCCAGCTGTACTCAGCTGGGGTGGGGCTGCGAATGGGGATTTCCAAAGGTATGTTAAATCAGGCTGTAACTTGAAGTCTCAGTACTAATATGAATGTTGCTGCAGGGCATATCAAAGCCATAACTCCGTGCAAATATTTTTGATTGAAATTGTATCATTCTTAGAAAACAAAATTAATTTAGGAACAATATTTGAAGCAACTTTATGTCATTACTCATAATAAGTTTACTGAGTACTGCAATAACCAGTGACTGCATAAATAAAACACTCATACAGAGATCTCTGACCACATCCYTTCGTACAGAGCTGTGGCAGTTTGGTGGACAAAAAAGAATCCTTGTCAGTCTGGCACAAGAATAAAACTTAGCACAGAGCTGGTAACAGATTTAATTTCAAGTATGTGAGCAGATATGACAAGTGGGCAAGGRATAATTTTATGCCATTGGCACAGCTCTGTATTGTACTCCACATCCTCTCTGGGGGGCGGTCATGGCTAAATTCCAGTKCTTTGATGAAAAGTGCAAAACCAAACAAAAAAAGAGGACAAATTATGCACTGAAGGGGGAAAACTGATCTCCCATAGTGACCAAGGAGCCTTGAAACATCATATTAATCTAAATAGATGGGGTTTTTTAAAGTAACATTGCACATTTTTAATGTCTTTGTATGATACTTCAGGTTCAAATCAGAATTCAAGTTTTAAATATTAGGAAATTCCCCTATATAAGTATATAGTCCCTCCCATAAAACTCGTCAAACTCTATCCTAAAACAGTTTCAGTTCCCTTCCTCAAATATCCTGTTTCGAAAACTTCCAGAATGTCATTGTTTTGAGGATCAGACAGAAATCACATAGTTTTATTTACATTTTCAGAATATGCACGTCCATAGTAAAGAAACCACAAGCTCCTTGAACCCACTTCATGCTTTGGGTTTTTTTTAATTGCCTCTGTAAGGAAAAATGACATCCTGTCTGTTTTACTGCAGCTTTCTGAAGCCAGCTAGRGAGTATTACAGGTACATTGCTGAGAAGATAAAATACTCTTTTGCCCAGTCACTCATGCCTGGGTATATTTGGAAAACATGACAGGAACCATATAGAGTATGAGTAATGTATAGAATAACATTTCCCATACTGCAAAATCAGGACCAGAACATAGAGAGAGCTGCCTGGTACTCAGGTAGTGCATGAAGTGGTCTGTGTTTTGGATGTTCACAGGACACCTTTAGAATGACTGTTGTGTGTTACTCTTGCCAGTGCCAGGAAATCTGGGGTGTTACAAGGACCATGGAGAGCCCCCACCTTTGACTGGCACCAGTGAGACCTCCAATAAACTGACAATCCAAACGTGCATCAGTTCTTGCCGGAGTCAACAATTTAAGGTGATTCCTTTGATGTRCACTTACAAAACCTTCTCAGAGACAAAAATGGCAATATGCCATTTCTCCCGTTCTCCATTTTTTTTTTAACCTTTGGGAGGTCTAAGATTGCACTTCCAYTCCAGAAGATCTAGCCCTCTCTCTGCATCCAGAGCAATCTGGACAAATGGCTAATGAATGATGCCAGGAGAAAATATGCTTGCTTACTGCAGTTGTGAGTGTCGGGGTKACCTCCATTCCATCCTTCTCCCCAGTCTTAAGTAGCATCCTGACAGTTCAAACAAAAATATCCTGTGGTGGTTCCTCTGAATAATCATACTTCTCCAAAACACACAAATCCTGCTGCCAGCTTTCTTGTTCAAACAACCTCCTGCTGTCACTCCTTCAAATCCTCCCTTCCTTATGCATCTTTGTTGTCAAAGTTTGCAGGCATGGAATCAGGTTATGCTTGTTTCTGTGGAAATAATCCTGACTACTGGAGATACGGGGAGGCAGCCAGTACGGAATGCAACAGTGTTTGCTTTGGAGACCATACTCAGCCCTGCGGTGGGGACGGCAGAGTCATCCTTTTTGACAGTAAGTATTGAAGCAGCCTCAGTTTTTCCCAAAGGAGAGGCCTCACATGTTCAGCAAATTAGAGAAAAGGCTCAAAAACAATGAGAACTGTTGCACACCAAACAGCAAAACATCTCCGTTCAGTATAAAATAAAGCTGCTTTCCATTTCTGCATAAAATTCTCATCCATTAATAGTATGATWTAGCCCTTCCAAGAAATGATGCTTGCTCATGCTCCAGAAGTTCTCTTATTTCCCTCTCAAGTGGTGCTAAGTCAGCTGTCAGAAGCAGCMTGTCACAGAAAGGCTCCCTAAGAAYTGATCTTACTACAGAGTAAAAAATTATATGTGCATGTATGGATATGCACTGTCAGCTGGCTGGCATTTGAGTTTGCTCTCTGGATTCACTGGTATTTAATTCTGCAGGGATTCAGGAAAGGGCACATGGTTACACACAAGGACAAGGGATAGTTGTAATATTCATGATTGATGCAGGTGTCAGAGTAATGAGACACAGTGAGAGTGTTCTGAGCAAATGCAATGCCATGGCTGTGCTGCCAGTGCTGGGGAAGGCAAAGAACACCAAATATTTAAGTATTTAAGTATTAGAATCTAAAGGGTGCTAAAGCTTAGCAAAATTAATGTATGATTTCTTTTTTTTTCCCATATTTCCCCCTTTCCTTTTGTTTTCACAGCCCTTATTGGAGCCTGTGGAGGGAATTACACTTCTGCTACAGCTGTYATCTATTCCCCAGATTTTCCTGACACATACGGCACAGGCAAAGTCTGTTATTGGACCATACAAGTTCCAGGAGCATCTCAAATCCACTTCAGCTTTGCTCTTTTTGAAATCAAGGATGCCACAGATATGGTGGAATTGCTGGATGGCTACACCTATCATGTTCTAGCTCGTTTTAATGGCAAGAACCGGCCTCCCCACTCCTTTAACATCTCTTTGGATTTTGTCATTTTGTACTTTTTCTCAGATGACATCAATCAAGCCCAGGGATTTGCTATCAGGTATAGAGGTAAGAGGCTACATCTGCTGTTTCTACCTTTCAGTGAAGCATTTAATTCACACAGGGGATTTCTGAAGTGGCAATTGAAGTACAAATATTTTAACTCTGATCTAACAGGTGTTTTTATCTCTCTTGTTGCCATTACTCAGTGGGTGAAAGCTTCACCAAAATTTCTCTCTGCTACATCATAAATAGCAAAATAGAGATTTTCAAAAATTCAGTTCTATGGCTGCCTGTCAAAACAGACTGTGAAGTTACAAAAGGAAACAAAACAAAAAACCAGTCATCCATGTGTGTGTTGGTTCAGCTCCTTCCAACAGTATATTCCTCCTCAATCAAAAGTCGTTAGGAGAAAATGTTTTGGTCCTTGAGTTGTACCTACTGTTAYGATGAACAATTAGCTTCCAGAAAAATTCTGAGAACCTCAACCTGGTGAAGTACAGGCTTTCTCTGGAATCAGATATAATTTGATTATTTGAGTTCTCTTAAGTGAACCAGAGAGCAGCATGTCTGTTTACAAGGCAAAATAAAGCCCAGTTACACCTGTTAAGAAGTTGTTATTGTAATTATACTCCTGTGTTTTCAGCTGTGAAGGACAATGTGCATCAAAACAAGATTCCAGCAAATCACACCCTTCCAGAGAGGATAAATGAACARGCAAATCTCAGCATGAATGCAGCCCGGTCATCGAAGATACTCTATGTCATCACAACCAGCCCAAGCCATCCCACTAGCTCCATGCCTGGTAATGAYACAATAATATGTGGAAATGGGAAAAATGCTTTGCCAAAGCAAAATCTGGAGTCACTATTTCCTTTGCTGCCTYCTCCACATTATCTGATTCACTGAGCATCTTACTAACAGATGAATTTTCATTCAGTCTAATTAGCATTAACCGTGATTCATTAAATTTCAAAACACTCCTCAGTGTAAGTCAGAAAGTGTGAAGATGGTGAGTTCTTGAGAATGAAAGCACATCAAAATATGTGAGTCAGAGCAGCCTCTACTAAAATCAGCCTCAGGGACCACTGTATGCCACAGTAGGGCACAAGTTGCTGAAAAAAGAGCAAACTTYAGAGTCTAGAACAGCTTGAATGCTGGATGCATCCCTGTTACCCCAATTAACAAAAGCTCCATCAATAATACAGAGAACYAGACAAATTAATGGCTGTAGGGGAGGTGTCACTGAGAGCTGCCATGTGTCCAGAACTCACCTTCAAGACATCCCTTAATTCAGGAAATTACTGAGTTGTAAATAATTRAAGGCTGGAAATGCACTCTTGGCCCAGCCTGATGCCTGATTTACCACAGCTACATTTGAACTGCCTTAACTGCCTCAGAAACACCAATGGGAACTGCACTCTTGCATTTTAGGCAGTTGCAGAAATCCTGTTCAAATAATMCTCTACAGTCAATGCTTTGAGGAAGGGGCAGTGGGTGGAAGGAAACTTTTTCCTTTTTTTGCTCTCCTGAGCTTCAGGACTTCTGATGGCRATGGCAGTGACCTTTACTCAGCTGTTCAAGGTCTTGGCAAGGTTRTTTTTTTCCCCATGCTGTCAGTTACATTTTAGTGCCATCCTTCTTCCCATCTCAATATGCTGTAGACTCCCACTGCAAGATCATGTGAGCCCCAATGAAAAGGTAATCTAAAAATTTAGAAATTGGCTTACTCACATAACTACGTAACTACTGATACAAAACTAGACCATCTCCTTTGCAATTGCAAGAGTTACTGCTACTGGGAGCATGTATTCTAGCCTGCTTTTCAATTTTCTTCTGAGTGAGTTTTGATTCCTTTCCTAGATAATTTTACTGGTATACATTTTGAATTCTGCCAGCTTTCAGTTCTATTGGGAGGAGTCCTGCAAGGGAAAAACCGGTTCTGACTGAAAGTTGCACAGTTTCTGCCAGTCTGCAGAAAACACTTGTAGGTTTTAAGGCATCATCAAGTTACAGATTTGAATAAAACATCAGAAGGCTRGTTGTTTCTTTTGTGCACTATTCTTACTATAAAAGCTGTAAATACAGGAGGCTGTTTGTTTCTTTTGTGCARTRTTYTTACTGTAAAAACTGTAAATAAATKAATGTACTGAGAGCTCCCCCTCTTYTTCTCTTTTGCAGAGTGGACAATATATAGCCTGACAGCACTGCTCATCCTAAGTGTTACAGCCATAATAGCAAAGATACTTCTCCACATTACCATGAGGTGAGTATGGAGCAAAACCAACACAGAAAACCAAGATCTCAGCCCTGGCCCAAACCTGGGGCTCTTCTCTTTCTTCCAATAGATTGGGCACATTTAAAACCAAGTTATTACATATTTGTATCCTCATAATAGTTCCTAAATAAGAACGTTTGTTAACTTCCCAGCATAGCATTTGTTGCTAGAATATCTCTCCTGCTCTTCATTTGACTAGATTTGTATTTTAAGGAGGAAGAAGGAAAGAGGGAAATATTATCAGACATCCAGATTTGCTAGAAGAGGTCAAATTCTGATATTTTGCAGGGAGAAAATATAAACTGCTACATTCACACCAAGTAAATTTTGTGTCCTCTAGATGGACRCTCATTGAATGAAATGATGGGTGAGTTATCAGCAAATCAAAATGCTAAATATTGTATTTAYGTACTACAAACGTGCTTAAATATACAAGGAAATTAATTTGTATTAAAAACAACTACAATAATAACAACTACGGTCTGTAGAGCCCTCTTAGCTTAATGTCACTGCTGYCATTAGGGTGGCAGCAGAATACCTAACTTCTCATTTGGTCAAGACAACCAAAAAAGGGCTCCAAAAACCTACATTTTGAGCAGCAGTTGAAAGAAAAAATGTCACAGATGTAATGGAAGCTGCGAGCACTCCCAGTGTAGAAGTTCTGCAGACATACTAATAACAGCTACCCAAGCATGTTAACACAAGGTGAATTAATTCWTGTTTCCTAGGTCACATCAGATTCCAGCTGCAACTGAAACAGAAGATTGCAGTGATGTTACTACTGCTGGTGAGATCTGGAGTATATTTTACCAACCATCCACATCAATATCCATCTTCAAGAAAAAGCTGCGAAATCAGCAAGATGATTGCAACCCACTAGTGGGAAACTGAAGAGTCTTTTATTTTGCAAGAATTCATCTTTTTAAAATCCAGGTGACTTGAGATTAATCTTCCTTTTTTTTTCTCTCCCAATTTCATACCTTTTTTCCAAAAAGTCCATTTCCAAAGGCCTTTGAGTGACTTTGCCTATCTGCTGTTCTCTTGGGCATACTAGTGACAACGGATTTAATTCTGAAATATCTGGTGCTGTTAATTACTGCCTTTAAACTATTGCACTTAAAATAGATGTAAAACCTTGTAGAATTCAAAATGTCCTGTTCCCCTGCCAAAGCTAACTGAAGGGGTATCTACAGCTTTAGGACTTTTGTGTCCCACTTGGCTGTACCCTGTATTGTGTCAGGCAGCTTTAGTCCTTTTATTCTCAAGGCTGGAGGCAGAGGTGGGTATTGATAACCACCACAGCAAACAGAGCTTATCTGCCATCTGAATGGAACTGTACAGCAAAATGGGAATCAAAGACTTGGAAAAAYGATCAGCCTGGTTGCTCAGCTCTTCCTGCATTTTCTGTTTCTGTGTCTGCAAGCAGAGATGCACAAATCAAAGTCAAATCAAATTCAGGAGGCACTTCTGAACAAGTTTCAGCAGCAAATATGCATTTTGATTGACTAATGCTCAGCAGGTCAGGGCCTGCATGAACATTGAAGCTTTTTAAATGACTGTGTCTGACCCATYGCTCACTGATGTTTATGATAATTCTGTTCATCCTCACAGTGATCCTTTAAAAAACTCGTACTCCAGCCTGACATCCAGCATTCATTCTGGGTGTAAGCTGAGGGCTTCTTAAAGCATTGTCCAAAGATACTGTAATCCACTGAATTTTTAAAAAGCGAGGCTGACTAATGAATTTTTACTCTGAAGTCACATGCATTAATCTCAGCAGCCTAAACTGTTTACAGAGTTGCAGGCTGCCATCACCAACTCCCCTGTGCCAGGCTGGGCAGCTGAACAGGGAAYAGCTGCCTTGATACTCACCTGGGAGAAGTGGCTCCTTGCCTGCAACATTAAAACTGAACTGAATTTTTAAGATAATTGCCTTAATTGCCAAAGAACTAAAACATCAGTGGGGTTCGATCTGTGACCTATTTTCTCTTTGATTGCAACAGAGAGCTTTAATTATTTCTTCTCTTTGGTAGACTAAGTGTCCATCCACAATACTCAGATTTCTTACCCCACAACAAGTGGGAAACAAGTGATTCCAAGGGATCAACAGTGAACCTTTCAGCCTCAGCAAGTTCAGACCAGCAAAACATTTAGGAAAAACTGTCAATGCAGAAGTCAGATGAATTGACTGGTGAAGTTTACAGCGGGCAGCTCCTCAAACTCAGTTAGAGGAAATTCAGAGAACCATTAAACGACAATAATTCTGGTTAAGTTTAAACATATTTCAATGGTCTGCATATACCAGATGTGCAGYTGGAGAATCTATTAAGTGCATCTGCAGAAGGTAACTAAGAAAGAAAATTGTCACTGAGTTTAAATTCATTCTAGTATCTGCCTTTATGTTTTCTAACATAAAACTCCCTACCCTACATGAGGACTACAGATTTCCTTGAAAAAACAGGGCATGGAAGAATTTGGCAGTGATATATTGTGCCTAACTTCCCATTGTGGATCTAGTGTTTTACCTGAGGTGAATTCAGTCCAGCTCCATTTATATACCACAGATGCGTGCTAGAGACAGCTGAACAATATTACCATCATGCTTACAAGAAACTAGACTTTACTAAGCCAGCAATTATGGAATTGTTTATATGAAACATGGAATAGCATGGGAACATCTTGTACTTTCTTGCATGAACTGCTGGAAAGAATACAGGAAAATATAATTACAGTATTAGCTAAAACGAAGACAGGACAAGCTGTAAAAAATACGCTGGTTCTCTCTTACGTGTCACCATGTTAGACCAAAACCCATTGTCTACTTCAGACCCAACAAAAGTTCTTAAACTGCCTTTTTTTTAAAGTGAGGTTTTGCATCATGCTGTGTGGAGAAAGAGTTCACCTCACAGATTCATAGCAAAACAAAATAGGTTGGTTCCTAAGCATCCTTAATATGGTGCACTAATAGGAAACAAGGCAGAGAGAATCACAGTGTGGCCCCAGATCTTTAAGAGTTGTTATGAGCACATTGTGATTAGCACTAAGTGTTTCTTGCCTTATCAAAAGCAAGTTGAATATACTGTCAGAGAGACTCATAAAGCAGTTAGCTAAAGGTGATAAACTGAAAAAATATCAGGGACACCCTGTGACTGATTTACACCTACTGCAGAGGGAAAAACTACAGAACTGTTAAGSTTCTCTTCCTTAGTAAAGAATCTAATTTCACTATGAGAAAAAATCTCATTACGAACAACAACAAAGACTGACACCACTAATGCAAAATTTGGAGAATTTATTCAGAACTGAGATTTTTGCATCAGTCCCTTAGGACCTCAACTATTGTTCAAGTAAAATTGTATTTCATGGGACTTTCATAGGGAATGTTTATAAAATTCCTGTACAAAAGACCCATAAAACCAGTACTTACAGCAGATTAACTGATCATGGCAACAGTAAACATAAGATATTAGAGTGTGCATGGGTAACACACTGATGAAAGCATAAGAGGRGATTACGCTCCCCTCTCTAAATCATTTAGATTGTCTGATTTCAGATACTTCTAGTGCTAGCAAACAGAGCAAGAGATGAAAATTCATGGATGGAGTCCCTTACATAGCACTTAAGATTTTACAGGGCTGAGACCATGAAGAGCTCTCCGTGTGGATTTTTTCAAAATGTGGTATGGTCACTCACACTCCTAGTACAAACACTTCAGAGTGTGGTGATTTATGGCCAAGATGTATGATATCCATTAACATAGCATGTTTTCATCTTTGCTGTAAGGGTTTGGGGGAGGAAGAAGCAAGAAGTGTGACATGCACAACTGTTGTAATCCCACATGATGCAGCATAAAGAAATGCCCCAACTACACAGCCAGCTGAGAGCTGACAGCTGGGGAGCAGGGACACCTCAGGATGTTGGTGTTCACACCATTTTCTTCAACTAATTGAAATTAACTGCCAAAGAAAAGTTTGTTTGGAATTGTATCTGAATGGCCTTCTGAGCTCCTGCCTAGCAGGGCCCTCAGCAGGYTGGACAGGCTGCAAATGTGACATTGCTACAATGTCAACAGCAACTGTTCTGACAACCAAATCACCATGAGGAGCTGCCTCATTTCAGCTCCTGCCATAGCCCTCTCCTCCCTCTTGTGTTGGTATGACCAGCTGTGTAGTGGTGCAATAAACTGATCAGGTCAAAAATTGCCATGGCTTTTTCTTCCCTGAGTTCCTTTTTCCAGAGCTGAGCTCTCTGATCTCGCTCATTGGGTGGTTGCACAGAGAGATGAGCTGAGAGCTCGTCTGAGTCCACAGCTAAGCAGGCAATAAGCCACAGGACAAAGTTGTGTGCCCAGAAGTTGGGGCAGTAAGAACTTCTGTGAGCCTGCTGCCTTTACACAACACACCAGCTCCAGCAGCCTACACTGTGTGTGGACCTCAGGAGGAAAGGGGCCAGCTGGACAAGTGCCTTCTCTCATTCAAAATCTACATTTAAACCTAGTTTAGTTTGTTGACTACATGATTTTATATGTATTTTTGTCTTAATATTGTTACGTTGTGGGAAAATAGAGACTGTGTTATGTAAAAATGTGTGATGTGTTATCATAGTAATATATATATTTGTATCTGTATAGGAAATGCATTATTTAATACAGCATATTATGCTTGCATCTTGCTAACATTTTATAGGAAGATGTTAGTTTACACTCTGGGAAAAATAAATTTTCTATACACTGTAACCACAGAGGAAAAAAATCAAAGATACTTCTTTGGTGTATATATATGATAGAAGGACATTGGGAATAGGGTAACTCAGACTCAGTTTTGCGACAGAGTAGATGCTGATAAAACAATTGCTATAAGAAACACTTTCCTCCTTTCAATCTCATTTCTAGCTTGTAATTGTATTAGGCTGTTCATCAGATTCTGCAAATTCATGTGCACATACTCTCTGGATGATTTTTTCCATCAAACATGTAATCTGCTTTTTCAATCAAGCATTAGCATAATCTTCTTTAGGACTTGTTTCTGCCAGATTTTCTACAGCCAGGACAATGCTGAGGAAGTTTATCACATTGTTCATGCACACAACCCAGTGGGATTGCAGAATTGAAGTCCATGTATTCCAACACCCAAAGCAAKATTATAAACAGGAGATTTTTATGGACAGTCCTGGAAACTGCACTGAATCTGCAGCCTSTATGACCACAGGCCAAACACATCAGCAGACACACGGCTGCCACTGAATGAGCATTAGTAGCTATTCCACTTTCATCTTCTGCTTAATAAACCTTCTCAGGCAGTGGGAAGGAACAGATTTTTCTAGTGCACCACTCTGCCTAAAGGAAGGGTGAACTACAAAAACAACCCCTGACAAAAACTTGTCCAACTAGTTCTTACTACCTTACAGCAGTATTTCACAATCTTCCAATGAAATACATTTCACTGACAGTTTCACCTGAATATTGTTCTAGACATTTATGAAAAATTCTGCCACCTTAAGAGTGAAAAATACAATTGCCTTCATGTWTTCTGTAACAACACATCCCCAATACACATTTCACGCCACTCATACTTTCTCAGATTTACTGAGCACCTGTGCTTTGGGATGAAATTTGGCATTCTGACTTTCAGTCTCAAGACATTTTGTTACAAATCCAAAAGCTATCACATGAACCACATAAGGCTGTCAAGAAACCAGAATAAATCAAACTTGATACGACTCACTACTGAAGTATGCGCTGTATTTATAACTGGTCACCCTGCATTCGGCAAATGGTTGTAAATAATTATTATGAAACAATAAATACAATGTATTTTTGCAGGACGAGTTCAGTTAGGATGGCTAAAATGTATACAAACATGGAATAAAGGAGGCAGAAACTGCTGCAGTTTGCCAGCAGATTACAACAGCACTGTCTGTGATCCAGATTAGGAGAGAGTATTTGAGCTGAGAATGATTACTTATATAAAGTATGATACTGCTCTGAGACACAACTTCTGAGGTAACAGCAAACTGAAAGTTTTCAGTTTACATGTTTTCAAAYTTTGAAAAAGAACTGTAACAATTCTTTCAGTGTTTTCTTTGTGAATTCCAGCAATGTGTAATGCTGTTTCCAGTTTCTTGCAAGATTCATCCTTTCTTTAATTAATTCCTGCTGGCAAAATAATCCTGCAGTTTAAGAAACCTTCAGCAACATTTTATGTAAACACCAGAAAACCAGTGACAAATACCAAAACTGTCTCCAGCTTTTCATGTGAAGCCTCATCTTTTGTTTAGAAACAGAACTGTCACAGGGGACTGGCCTCCCCTTACACTGGAGAGGTTACTCTGCTCTCCTTTCTCACCATTCCAGTTACAAGACTTTTCACTTTGGTTCTTTCTGGAAACTGTTCCTTTTTTTTTTTTTCTTGGTTGTTTCCTAAGCAGCAATTCCATTCCCCATGAGAGAAGTGGTTCTTTATTCTGAAAGAGACACTTTCCTATGAGGCATTTAAGTCACAGAAGCGCGGCGCTTTCACTGCAAGATCAAATATCTGGTTTCAGGTATGCTATTGTCTCCCTGGCCCAAGAATTAGGTCAAGCTGGCTCCACAGGGTATGAACATGGCCATCCTTTTAAGGGCATTTTTCTCTTCACACTACCCAAGTAACAACAAACGTTACCTAACAGCTGTCATAGGATTTGACAGATGCACACAATATTGCAGATAGTGTTACACTAACGCCAAGTGTTCTGATAATGTACAATCCATTCAGAATAGCCTGCTCCTGCTTGTCTTTTTTACCATATCAAGGTTCTGTGGAGGTTGGTGGTACCACACAGGGCATTTTGTCACGAATTTGTTCCTTAAAGACCGAAACTGAAGGGTAAAAAGAGCCTCCCCCCTTGCCAAGTATCAAAATGTTAATTTTTATAGAAAATATTTATATTTAGTCATTTAAAAAAACAAAGCCACAACAAAGACCAGAGAGAATATCACACACAGAGCTAAGYAGCACCCACAAGTTGAGCCAGCAGCCCACAGCTCCTTTCTCAGACAGAATGTGGGCTCACTGATTATGCTGTGGGACACCAAGGGTAGTGGTATGTCCTGTTCTTAAAAGCACAATCACCTACCGGTTTTCTTCAGAACAGGAAACGAGAAAACAAAACATTAGCWGCAACAGCAAACAGCAGGGGTGGAGGGAGGGAAGAGGAAGGAGACTCACATGTGACCCAGCAATGTATGAGTTACCAGCCATTCATATACAGCAGGTTTTATGCTAGTTGTAAAAACAGTTTCATGAACTAATTTGCAGATAACAAGGCATATCTGTAACCACTGGCAATTGCTGTTCACTGAATGAAAATGGGGCACGTACTTTAATTGGGAAGCACTTGCTCCTGTTGCTCTTCCATTATTGTGCCTGTCTTTGCACACAGACCAGGCTTTTCCATCACTCCTGAGCTGAGGATGGTAACTGGTCCTCATTCTGTACAAAATGACACTTTTCAACAGTATGTCACCCTAAATGGAGTTTTCACATATGAAACAAGGAGGGATGGAGAGAAGTAAGGTTCATTTCTTGGCTGAATCCTGAGGTGATTGAATACAGTGCATTTGAACATGGATGAGAGATGGGGAAGTCCAGGGGATTACCAGGAAAGTCTTTGGGAGAAGGAAGAAACTGGAGAGTCCTGGAAGACTGTGTGGGTCTGTATCAATGGATGGGAATAATACACAAAGGCAAACTGTTTACACAATAACATACACAAACAGACATGGACATACACACAGAGCCACAGACTCCCAGGCTCCCCTCTTCTGGCGTCTGCAAAAACATCTTTGATCAAATTGTGCTCTCTGCTGACAAAACAAGTACCASAGTACTGATTCTCACTTAAGCAGGACCGGTGATTTCATGATCCAGGGCTAGGACTTGGATCTAGCCTGACTATTCAAGCTATGACTTAYCCAGTTGTGTCCACCTGTATCATGTAGTCTCAAAACAGTTTTATTTCAGAACTATAAATTACTTTTACCTGAGATTACACAAGAGTTAAGTTCCCCTGCCACAAGGAATAGACAGGTTCCAAACATGAGGATTTCTTTAAGCAGATGGAGTACTTCTCAAGTGCCTGGAAGGTTCAGGGGCTTGTGTGACACTTACCCCGCTGCCCCTCAATAATCTGTGTGCTGTATAAAGCCTGTATATTCTGACAGTTGTGGACTGCCACCCTGCACTCAGCTTCACTGCATTTCCTCCCCCATTTTTCTGGCAGAGCTCTCCATCCATCTCTTCCATGGCACAACCTGGGGCTTTCCTAACCCTTCTCCTTTCCTTCTGTGCCTTGCTTTCTACGTAATCTTGGTTTCCCTGCAATGAATCGAGCTACCTCAGCCTCAACAGCAACATCAGTCAGGTTGAAACTGAGGGAAACTGAGGCACCAGGCAGCCCTTGTGTCCCACAGATACCAGGTGGGACTGCCTGGGGACAGGATTAGGAAGACAGCTCAAAAAACTGTCATGTACTGGACTTACACTGCACAACACTTGATAAATTCAACTGTGGCATTTGCTGAAAGTGGAACATTCCCCAGACACAATATTTCAGGTTGCCTCAAGAAAAAAAAAAACAAAACACTTATGGGTCTGTATGTGTGTGTATATACATATCCACCTATCTGTTATTAAAAAAAAAAGAAAAAAATGTTGTTTGTTAGAGTTCATCTCAGTATATCTAGGACTATACTTTGAGGAGAACAGTTATCTATGTCCTTTCCCCCAAAACAAGAAGGACAACTCCCACATGTATATGCAATAAAACTGTATTTTTGTGTGGTTTTGCCTTTTTTTTTTTAATACAGACATTTGTACACTTTCTTACAAAACTGCAAGTAACTACGCTTCTCTTAAATCATTTTTGGTCGGCAAGTACTGTAAAATCTTTGTGTGCAATTATCATGTATTTACAGGGCCTCGTGTTAGTGATTTTCAATGATTATTACAATAATATCACACACTCTCAACATAAGACATGGCTTAAGATAAATATATTAGTAAATAAATATTCTGAGAACATATTTCCATACATGAAATGTGCTGCTATACATATACAGAATATATACAAGATGCTTTCTAGCTTTTAAAACATTTTTAAAAATGGTAATGAAGGAGAAAGAGCCCTTTGACCATATTACAAATCTTTACAGCAAATTTTATACAAAACAATTTTAAGTGCTATAAGACCATTTTAATTAAAAACATTTTAAATAGTGCCTCATGAGCCAAACACAATGACAACTGTTCATGTAAGYAGTAGAAAGGCATTTGGTTATAAAAACCATTTATCATGGCCAGCTAGCCTGTAAGTCTGGACATAGAGTTTTATGTTAAATGTCAAACCCAACACAGAAAGCAGGTGTAGGGTGTCTGTGGCATGGCCTGCAGAGGCTGTTGTACCGGCAGAGATTTCCACAACATGTGTATGGGACCAGTACATCCAGGGTCACCATGAGCCAGAATATTCAAATCTTTTTTAAGAACCACATTTCACCAGAACATTCTGTATAGTTACAGAATACAATTTATCTTAGGTGGCCTTTAAAATGCCTCACAAACACCAAGCTGAATAACCAAGCTAGTATACTGTAGCTTCTACAATGCATTTCTTTTTTAGGGGAGGAAGGAGAAGATAAGACTTTAAAATAATCAAAAAATCACAAACCTTTAGAGTTTATTCTCCCAACACGTACCACTTACTTCAGTTATTCAGAGAATGAATAAGTTTTTAATAAGCTTTATACACACAAAATGTGTTTATTGAATTTTTTCTTTAAATCTTATACCCAAATATTGCCTTGTATTAATTCTCTGAACAGCTGGATTTTGGTGCTTGTTGATTAAAAAGRTGTAATGTGAATTCTTTTAGATAGAACTTTTTTTCCTAACTTACTGGGTACGAAAGCAAAAGGAAACAGACTAATGTATTTGTTATTTCTTAGGTATTTTCTTCTTTTAAARTAGTTCATTTGGGACTGCAGAGAATACAAGTTAGCTTTGCTGGGTCTCACATCTAGCCCAGAGCTGTCAAGGACATTGCTTTGGCAGAATATGTAACATGAACTGTACATCTCTATTTCATGTCTTTGAAGTATCTCYAAAGTGTACTGAACTTAGGACAAATCTTTTCAGAAGACTGGCACTGTGGGCATTAAATACTTAGTTTCCCTTTAGAAGAATTCCTGCTGTGAATACACCACAGGATGACACTGTGTCCTCAGGCACATGCAGCATGACAGGCAATTTAACCCATTCTATGGTAGCCTCTTACTCAGAAGCTGCTGTTTCCACAGGAAACAATTGCTATCAGAAGTGACGACATAAATTATCTCATGATAACAAACATCCCCACTAGGACAAGAACAAGAACAAAAGTATGTGCCCAGGCTAATGGGGTATACAGAGAGCACTCTGTACACAAGACAAAAATGAAGCACAACTGGCTGGGCCCAAGAAACCTTTAAAACAGATCAATCATCTATGGAAGCTACATCAACCACAGCAAAGAAGAAAGCAATGATTAAACCAAGTCCCTCACTTTCCCACATGCACAAAAGGTGACAAGCACTGCTTCCCTTAGGCATGCTTGCAGCCTATAAGGAAACAAGAAACCCTGTGGCCTGTTTCCAAAATGAGCCAGCATAGTTGCAAGCATGCTGCAAGCTGTTTTCCTGCACATGCCAGCATTCCTCACAGCTGTAACAGGGGCTACAGGTGCCTGAAAAACTTCCTATGGAAGGAAAAGTTCATTACCTACAAAGGTAATACCCTTTCTGAGCACTTTGTTCTAGCATCTGCTTGAGGGAGAGGTYCCCAGCATTCTTCACTGGTCAGAAGATACAATGAGGTCCACGGTTTAAAYACAGGAAGTGAGGATGAGAACATTCTGAGCTATCAGTTTCCTTACCCCCACTCTGTTGAAACTAATCATAATGGCAGGACACCTTCCTAGCCAAACCATCAGAGCAGCATGAAAGGGGGGAGAAGGGAAGAGGAGAAAGGAGACAGTCCAATGCTTCACCTCCCTCAAAATCGCTCACATAACTTGCTGGCTGCTAGGATTTGCTACTGGGATTAGTCAGTATCTGAGCATCCATTCAGCAGCTGTATCCCTCTGGACTACTATATTTCAAGGTGCTATCTGGTTTCTAAGGCAGGTGTAGCCCTGAGCTTATCAAAGKCTGGACTCCTTTAAGTAGGAGATAACAGCATTTACACATAGCCTGGCTTATTTAACACACTGTGTTACCTCTCAGCAAGAGGTCACTTCTAAAAGAAAATATAAATAACACTTTGTCATTAATATAGAAATGGCACTAGAGCTCAGAAATGCTCCACACCACATCCCACATGGGCTTTGCACACAAATCAAGGCCTGAAGGCTTCAGGCAGGAGGGACAAAGGAGACAATCAAACCGATATGAACACAGAGGAAGTAGGGGAGGGACTTCTCCACATTACCACTTTTGTGTTTGTCAAAGCTTAAAAAAAATAAGTCCATGAGAATTTGGAGTCTCTGAAAAGCTCCGCTTCTCCATCTGGGATCATCTGGACAGGTCTAGTCACTGATTTGGCTTCTCTCCAAGGGATGAGATCCAGCACCTGAAGGATAAAGAAAACTAAGGAACATTGCATCTAGAATATTGCATACAGTTCTGAGCCCCCAGAACGAGACACTCACTGACTGGAGTTTAGCAAGAGCCAAATACTCAGAGGGCTTGTAGCAATTTTTGTGTGAAGAATCCGAGGGATTTGGGCTGTTTAGCCTGCAGTAAAGGCATCCCTGGCAGCTTTGCAATACCTGCATAGAGGCTGTCACAGTGACAGCCACATCTTCCCACAAAGGATGAGCATGAAAGCTTTTATAGGATTAATTAGTAAGCTATCACCTTCTCCTCTGGCTATGACAAAATGAGCATAGGTAACAAGAGTTGCTGCAAAGCAACACTTTGGGGTGAATGGCTAATCAGTAGCCTGCTCTTATGCTAAGGATGGAGTAACCTTTATAGCTGCAGGTACCTAAGTAGTCACCAGCATTTCATACACTAAGACAAAAAGGTAGCAGGTAATCAAAAAAAGCATATATTACCTGTGGCCTTTGTGGTCATCATAAGCTTCTGGGAGTTCAGAGTGGGACTGGGAAAGGGCATTCCAGTTTCCTCCTCCTGAGAGTAGTTCTGCCGCAGGAATGATGTCGCCTCATAGCACACCTCCCTCTCGACCTGTACCTCTCCAATACCTTGACAGTGCAGGTAAGTGTCTAGCTCAGGTGTTCCATCCCAGGAACTACAGCCTCCTATGTGGGTCCCTTGGTGCTCTGTCGGTAGAATCAGCTCGCAGTCTCTGTCTTCAGGAATTATGGGAATGCGTTGACCCAGATCACATACACCCTTACAGCAGTTTGGCAAGGTCTCATCAGGAAGCGTGTACTGCACATTCACTGCATAGTCTTCTGTATAGCAGCCACCACCTCCACTGCCACTGTTGCTACTACAGGCTACCTGCTTCTCTTCATAGAAGCAGCAGGGCAACCCCTCATATTTTACCCCATCTGTCCTATGCAAGTGGTCTGAATTAATACTGTACAAGCCTGGGGTGCTCCCTGACTGTGGTTCAATTCCTTGGCCACATGTCCCCCACAGTGGAGAGCTAAGGAAGAGTGCACTACAGTCAGCTGTCCCACTGCTAGGCTCCAGGGCAGAGTGCTGGAATTCAAAGCAGCATGCGCATGCTTGCTCTGTAATCGACCCTGCTATCTCTGGATTCTTCCAGTTCCTTTTAACATCCAAGGCAGCACCAGCAGTGGCCTCAGGTCCTCCCTCTGAGGTAGTGCCATTTGGATCCCTGTGCTCTAGTGAGGAATTACTGCTATAGTTCATATCCATGCTGCAATTAGACAGTTGGTCCCCTGAGGAAGAAGCTGGCACAGGCCGGCAGTCAGCACCCACCATACCGTGACTGTGAGCAGGAAGCTCATCCTGGTGGGGGCCCTCCAAGAGAACAATTGCACCCCTGTTTGCACCACCAACCTCACCCACTCGGCAAGGGCTCCTACTGCGGTAAACGTACGGGTCATAGTCACTGCTCAGAGAGCTGCGGAAGGTGGAGCAGCTCCCGTACACCCCCTGGTTACTGACCTCAGTGCAGTCAACCATGGAATCACTGGAGGAGCAGTGGCACTGACCAGAACTGCTGCTGCTGCTGTCACTCCCAGGGCAGTCAGCCAAATATCCACTGCACACCGAACGATGACCGTGATAGCAGCTAAAGCTGGAGGTACTGCCACTCTCCAAGCGGGATGAGGGCATCACATGTACCACAGGAGGGAAAAGCATGCTGCTACCAGGCTGAAAGGCACGGGAAGGACCCTTTGAGGAAATGCCAGCTGGAAGCTGTCCATCTTGCTCAGGGTAACTAAGGCCTTGGAAATAGTAGTGCTGATACATGGTCTCGTATCGCGAAAAGCACGCTGCTTTGGAAAAGTTGCGTCCACCAAACTTGGGTCTTCGGAAGTTGTGAGCTGGAGAGTAAGCCCTGTGTTCCAGGCTACAATGATGTGTGTTTAAAGCATGGTCCAAATGAATAGGCTGATAACTGCGAATATAGGCTGGGGACGGGGCTTGGTAGAGGCTCTGTTCACCGTGCCGCTCAACTGTCAGTAAGGTGATGGGGTTSCCATGAGGGTCCATGCTTGTCCGAGTGGGATATGCTGTTATCTGGTTTGCTCTGTGCACCCGGCCCGGGTAATGGACAGGCAGGATCACCCTCTGCTGCCGGCTGCGTGCTGGRTTGATGGATTCCAGACAGATTGGACCTGCATTCCCCTTCTTCTGTTCTGAATGAGAGAAATAAGAACAGAGAAGTAGAACTAGCAGGRAATAAAAGGGAATATATTTTATGCAAGAAAGAAGGATATTTGGTTTTCCAAGTCATTACATTATACACCAATCTTTTACATAGAAAGGAATAAGAACTAAACAAAAGTAAAAAGCATCTGTCTTGAAGAAAAGTGAATTTACTTCAGATATWGTTCTCATATACACAAAATCTTCTGCTTACATTTTGCAGAGGCTGAGACAGGCTGGAAGTCATTGCTCAAATTTTCACTTTACACATTATTTTACATAAACGTGCACTGACAAAAAATTTTCTTAAGACAGAGGAAATGAAAGCAGGAAGAGGGCAAGTAAGGGAAACCACATTCCAAGTTAAAATACCATGTAGAAATAAAAGCCCATACATTGTTTTCTTTATAACACCCAAGGGAAAACATATCCCTCTTCACAGCGCATCCTTGCACTGAGGGCTGCACAACACTGCCCTCAGCTGGGCATCATCCCCACCCCAAGGTTATGCCAGGGGCACTGGCCATTCTCAAGAGTTTAGGGTTGTATTTCTAAGGCTGTGTTACAGTAAGGATTGAGAGTTCCATGGAGATTCATGAACAGGCACACCTTTTGCTCCATCTCATAAGCTGATATGTCTGAAACGAACAACACAAGAGAGCATCCACACTGCAGCACTTACCTATGATGTTATGGCGGCAGTGAGGGCAGGTGTGATGCTGCAGCAGCCAAGGATCCACGCATTTCTTGTGGAATCGGTGAGTGCAAGGAATGACACGCAGTTCCTACAGAAACAGATGAAGGACCATGAAAAAGTACTTCTTCCTAACAAGTGAGTTTTTCACARCTTGTTCCTAGTTTTTTCAACCTAGCTACTGAATGGATCAATTCCTAGTCTCGAAGTGCTAAGAGRGAGGAAAAATGCCATGAAGACAGCCAAGAGCACAACAGCTAATGATCAGCTGTGTCTTAAATAGTCTGCAGGTATGTTACAACTCCATGTAGGCATAGGGCATTTMTTTAGGACACTTTTTGCAGAATGTCCTATGACCCAATACCTTGAAGAAGCCCATCATTAAAGTTTTTCTTAATATATGAACTTAAAAAAAAATCAAGATGTATCTTGATAATGATGTATCTTCCTACAATTATACGGAATGGAAAACAYTCAGGGAAAGGGAAAAGCAAAACCAACACAGTGTGTATGATATTCTTCCCCCTTATCCAGCACTCTTATCCTTCAGCTGTGAAGGATCTGTTTACAGGATTTCCTGAGCCTGACAAATATCTACCAGTTCAGAAACCTGCAACAAGTCTTTCTTCCCAGTACTGCTAATGTCTCCCAATGAACTTAGGTTTTCAATTTCTAACATGCTTTGGCAARAAGTTCCACAGGGCTACTACCTCCTGGTGGAGGAACACCACATGAGTTTGTATTCCCTCCTTCCCCAAGTACACAGCACTCAAARTGAGATGAAACTTACACTGTGGTGTAATTATGTTTCCTGTTCAGTTCTCTGGACATTTCCATCTAATTTCAAGTATCTGATTTGCCCTTTTAATTGCCACAAAGCACCAATTTGCTTTCACAAAGCTATCTAAAGCAGCTTCAAGATCTTGTTCCTGTATGGCAGTGCTCAGTTTCCAGCCCATCCCTGATATATGTGAAGCTCTTCCCTATTTCTAACACTTCACACTGAAGCTCATGCCTGAATTTCCTCTACAGYCAGTTTTGCACAGCCTTTTTGAAGTCCTTATCTACCTTCATTCTTGCTACTCTAAATAATTTCCCATCAACTAACTTAATTGACTTTGTATTTGCACCTTGCAGAACTCAAATACACACCTGGTATTTTCTATTGCCTTAAAAACCATSACTCTTTATGAATGATTTAAAAGTAAAATGTCCTCACATAATCTTTCTAACGAAAGTTTACACCTGTGAATATTGACTCCATTTATTTTAAGAAATCCATTTTGTATTTCACCCTTTCATTCCTTCCTCTGGGTGGAGCTGCCATGGACAGTGATGGTAACAGAGGAGCCAAAAGAAGTGTTCCTGAACCTTCTGGCATCTCCTCCTCTGGTTTCCCAGCAGTGCTTTGTACTTGACAYTTTTAAGACAGGGTGCCATAAAATCTTGAAAAGCAAGACACACTAAGTGTATCCCTTACCTCCAACAGAACTTGCACGCATCATCACCTTAGTGCATGACTTGTCAAAAATACCGAGAGAACTAACTGCTGAGGCAACCCTGACTTCTTTGGGACTTGTTCTTCAGAAATGCAAGAACACTGGAYGTAGCAACTTGCAAAAGGGGCTTCCTCACCTCTCACTTTGCATCGTGGGAGCTGCAGAATGCAGTGGAGGCTGAGGTGGCTGCTCAGTGTGATCAGACTGACAAGTAGCACCACCTCAGTATACAACGTACCCAACAGCCAGCCACATATCACAGTGCTAAAACCACCTACATTCCCAGACCCTGGTGAAGAAACCTTTCATCCTTTACCTCCCCATCAATGTACTTCTCCAAGCAGATGGCACAGTCAGAGGTGGAGCTGCTACTGAGTGTATCCAATGCTCCACAGTTACTTTCTCGRTGTCCCTTACTTTTGGACTTAAACTTCCTGGTCTCCATTTTCTCCAGTGCTTGCACTGCAAGCCTGTTCATGGAATTCTA
>NW_026623514.1:677133-705826 GCF_030028575.1 Malurus melanocephalus | reverse complement strand
TTACAGATCATGTCAGGCCCAAATGATGTATAATTTCTTAAATTAACAGAGAGAAGGCTAATTAGAAATCAGATCAGAAGTCTCATGAAAAAAAAATGTATGCCACATGCAATAGTGAGAATGATAAACTACTTTGAATTAAAACTGGGTGAAGSTGTTGACAGATGGGATACACTGCAACTGCTCAATTGATAGGCAGCAACTATTCAAGTCAACATATAAAACTTGGCCAGGAACATTTTTTAAATGTCAGTACTGATTGTAATGCCCCAATATGCTGTTACCACCGTATCACCAGGAGCAATACTTGAGAAACTATTAAAATGAAATGTTATAAATTAGCTGCATCATTTCCTCCAGGCAAAATAAGAGTATGTCCTCTGGAATTTCTCCTAACCAAACTTTTTACCTTGAAACCTCTCCCATTTCAATACATGTTATCCTATTGAAAAGATATGTGATTTATTTCCAATCCTGATATCCTCTCCACAATACAACAGTACGGACTTATTTAGAAGGATACCAATACTACTGATAACTTGTGAACAACCAGAAATGTTCTTTCTTTCCAAATCTCCTTTAAAGACATTTCCAAGTTCTTCCAAAGACCTACATGGAAGTGCATGGATAAAACCACGAAGCCACCAAGATGGCTACTGTAAGCCTTCCTGGAAATGCTTCCTGCATTTCCAAAAGCTGCRAGCAAGTCTTAAGACAAAGTAAGAGAAGCTGACTTTCAGAACTGGTGAATTTCCTATTACTGCTCTTACCTGACTRCGTCGCTGTTTCAGTTTGATCTTCACAAGAAGAATGAGGCAAACAAGAGACACAACCACAAAGAAGGCCAGGAAAATTCCCATATCAAAGTACTCGGTGGGTTGCTTAAAAATTAAAACAAAATTATTATTTTTCCTTCCTTTAGATCATACTCAAAATTTGTTGTTTCTTTGTCTTTTAATTTCTCAGTGGTCATTACCAAAAGTACATAGTCAGAATGACAGAAGTCAAAGTACACACTGTTGTGCTCTGGGATTCTGTGACAAAACCTGGGTTTCATATGCCACTGCAAATGAATGGAATACACAGACTGCCAGTCATGAGATGTCAGATGCACAGTTTCTGAACTRCAAGTTTTTTAACTGAGTGAATCACACCACCACAAATTTTTATAATTTACTAGGTTGCTTATGCATGTAAGGAACTCAAAATCAATACCTATTTTTTTTAAATGGCCCACTTCTCAAACACATTTTTTAACAGAAGGATTCCATTAAAAAAACCAAAAAACCCAGAACTGAAACAGTAACTGGGACATGGATGACCTCTAGCTTTGTTCTTCTTCTGTAACCTATATGTAGAGAATGCTAGGGAAAAAAGTCTAGAAAATCTATTTTATAAGACAATTACAAATACCAGATAATGTCATAATTAATCCATGTTTAAAATACTATACAGAATTATTAGTTAACAGAGGGCAGACCACCTTACAAAACTGAACCACCAAGAGTAAGCAATAACTAAATTACTTAATCAAAAACAAGGAAAACTTCTATAGTGTGAATTTTTTAGCCAYTTATATAGCCAAAAGTAACCTGCTGAAAGACAGCAGATGCCACATTGTGGATTCTGTACTTACAYCAGTGCAGCTGCTTGTCCACAGTGCAATTACTCAGTTTACTTAAGAGAATTTCACATGTATTTATGCACATAAGAAGCATCAAAACATCTTCACCCTCAGTGTGGTGAGCAAGCACCGATTGCAGGAACAAGAGCACTGCAATACCCAGAGAAAGGATCTGAAAATCTCACCCGTGGGGGGCGATGCTGAATCCTGGCTCGTGCCACTTTCTGCTTGTTAACTATGTTCATTAGCTTGACAGCATCAGCACCTTTCACATACACCACTGGTCTCTTCAGAGGATCCTCTGAGCCCTGGTTCAGCTAGAACAAAAAAAAATCATCTATTTAAAAGCATTGTTTCAGGAAAACCACGTTTCTTCTGGGCAATGCAGAGAATGGTAAAGGAATATGAAYGTGGAATTGATTTCAAGCATCAGCTGTTCTCTTCTAGCACAGACCTTTTGTTAAGTATTCCACAGAATTAAACCTGAATTTAAACTTTTGACTTTTGCTGCCTTTTTGTTAAAGAACAGAACTAAGGATAAGCAAATGCTATTTCTGAACAGCAGCTTTAACTTAGCTGCATTATGTACCAGTGCATATATTAATACTGTTAATGCTCAACCTCACAATGAAGAATAAAAATATGCACATTCAAAAAAATAATCCTTGCTACAATTGATCAGTCTTTCCATTTCAACTTTGCACTKACATTACTCGCATAGAAATGTCTTCAGCTTTCTGAACAATCTCATATCAGAGTCGTGTCTTTCAGGCTCTTTGTATCTAGCCAATTTAAGTTAGTAATTTCTGCTGTTTAACTCAACAAACTCATTCAAAATTACTTGGGTTTTGGAACCACTGGACTACTGACTGCAGGATGAGGGGCCTCAAAGACTAAAGTGTATGAGTAGACCACATAATTCACCCTGAAACTTCCTTTTAGGTCCAGCTACATTTTTTTAGAAAGGCCAAATCACAGAATCACAAAATAATGTGTGTGGGAAGGCATATCATGAGCTCAGCCTCCTGGTCAAGGCAGCATCAACTATGGCATCAAACCAGGCTGCTCAGGGCTTTATCCAGAGGCTGAAAACTTTCAAAGTGTGGAAAAAGCAGCTTCTCTGTCCAACAAATCCAGAACAACAATCTGCTAAATTATGTACCAGAGAGGGTAATAACTAGACAAGAGAATTGTTCTGTTGCAAAATGGCACCAACATGATAAATTAATATAGCTTATTCTGAATTACAAGAAAAATACTAGTATAGAGGCTGAGTGACACAAACCAAGCAATGCACTGACAAGCAGATGGAAAAATGGTACAGGAGGAAGGAATGAGATGACAGGAATATGAGCAAATAGAACAAGAGTATCTTACAGCCAAGATTAACCTATCTGCATTGTTGATATCTACCTGTTAGTTCTGGCTAAACCATGTAGAAATTACCAGCTGACTGGCCTATCACCCCAATTAACGGATGATGACTCTAATTACCCTGGCCCAGATGATGGTAACAGATTTCACTGAGACTTTTTAAAACTGATTATTCCAAGAACACTGATCAAACTACTCTTAAGGCAGGTGTCTTGTGATGAGCTAAAAACTAGCTGAAGTATCCAGGGATCCCATGTGTCTACAASGCTTTCTGGCCTAGGGTCAAATCCAGTCACTGTCCTTCAATTCCCACACACATCCCCTCTCATGATTTCTTGWCTAAGAAAGACTCCTCAGTCACTTTTGCACAGTCAGACTCTTGCTAAACATGATGCTCTGGGTGCTTTTACTCCTTTTCAAATATGCAATAGTAAAACTAAGAAGTCAGACTTCAGAGATCATTTCTAAAAATAAAAGTTTTATTCTCTCAGATCAATGGGAATAAAATCTGCAGGCAAAGTCCTTTCATTTGGCATCTACMAAATTATCTGAGGACAATTCTGCTCAGGCCTGTCTCCTATTTATGTTCACTGACTGACAGGACAGATTGCCWTTCATAATACTCCACTCCTCCCTTTCAAAGCAATCTCCTTTATTTGCTCTAGTGGTTGGTAACAAGCATACCTGARAAAACTTCCTAAACAGCTCCCCTCAGTGTCTTAGGATGTTTTCATTTGAACCAAAGATACTCCAGATTAACTCATGTCAGTTTTTCCTCCACAGTTATCTGCCATTGCTTTCCWCAATTCCATTATGAGTGCCAGAATGGTACATATTTTAAAGACAGATTACTTAACACCCCTGATGTCAAGGGTTCTGAAGACTCTAGATGAAAATCAAAATCCATTAAAAACAAGCGTYCAGAGTAGCTTGAGATCACAGCCAATCCAGTAACTTGTTTTCATAGAGTATGAAAGCTACATCCAGGTATTCCTCTCCTGTTTGCAGCGTTTGCAAAGACCACTGCTCTTTCATCTAACAGAGCCTACTTTGTCATCTACTGCTCTAAGCCACTAACCTTCCATTTTACTGCTACACCCAAAATATTCCAACATCCACTAGACGAGTTTCTCATCTATTGAGGACAGATGTACTCAGTTTATTATATATAATCAAGCAAGGAAAGCTGTTGTTGTTAGAGGGAAAACAGCAAAAGACAGTAACTCAGCTTCCCAAAGTTCAGAGCAGGGTGGCTATAAGCAATCAGAAGCTGTAACACAGTTAAAAAATGGAAAATGACAGATCACATCTTTGTGAAGATATTTTTCCTGTGTAGAAAAGGGAAAAAGAATATCCCTGTGAATGCTTTCAAGATCAAGGCTGCAACTTTGATGTACATGCAGACCACAGTACTCAAAGCATCCATTGCACCAGGGTCTTCTGAATTCCTTTGTCCAACAGATGTTCATTTCAGAATTAAAGCCAGCTTTTTTAATGTAAACATTGATGATGTCTCTGTTCCCCCAAGAAATAAGGCTGCATTTAAAACCCTTCAGCTCAAACTTGTTTCTGCTGCAACAGAAACAGCAGTTTTGTTTCAAAACAAAACAGAACTAAACCAAATGCAGATTATTTTTGTGCTTATGTTTCTTCACTGAAATAACTCAGAACTGGCTGAAGTAGATTGAAGCCTTTCATAGGGCTATTACCTCACCCACTTCAAATAAAAAGATGAAAGTTATAACAAGACTCATAAAAAGAAGAAAAGCCCTGCTTGTCCACAAAACACATAGGCAGAAATCATCAGCTGTAAATGAGAAAGAAATRGTTATAAGTTTTACAAGAAACTTGTTTAGAACCAGGTTTGAAAGTCATTTTGCAATCCCAAAAATAGMAGCTGTTCAGCAACACTATTGATCACAGGCTGGATAGGGCCAAACATCCGGTGTTTTGTACACAGATCTGGGCAAAGAAAACCTCCATGATTAAATAATGGGCCACAAAAAACTTGCCTCCATCCTCTTTTAAAACCTTTATCCCAGACCTGGATTCTRSATTCTAGCAAAAGCTAGAAAAATAATCTGACTCCCCAAACTTGTTCCTTTCTACCAGATTCCCGACACCTAGAGTGCTTCCTGCCTGGCATTGCTTCATACCTGATCAATGGCATCTGGGTTTTCAGAAACATCAAAGATGACCGCTGTGGCTCCTCGCTGTACTGCTCGTTTTGCCTGCAATAAGAAAGACAGCATCCTCAGTCCCACCCCAAAAGATAACTTCTTAAMTCAAAAATTACTCCCTCTCCTCATGTCCAGATAGAAAACTGAACATTTTGTGTTACTCTGTAGTTAAAACAAATGACAGAACAATTACAAACACAGGAGTTCCGGAACCAGCATGGAGCGCAGTTAAATTTCAGTAAAGCTGCTACAGTGTCTCTGCTCCTTCCTTCTCAAACTCCCCTTTCAATAACCTTTTAAAGGAATTTAAATGAGATTAGACCCTCCAAAGACTTCAAAGATAAGATTTTTTTTTTTTTAAATTATGTTCTTTCCCCTCCATGTTACATGGAAGTGCCATTAAAAACAATGTTCCCTATGACTTGGGGTAGAGACGAGCTCACTAGTGTAGAAAATTAAGGTGAACTAGGTTCTTTGTACCTTTTCAGTGTCATTCTCACAAACCTAGTATATCACAATCTTTGCAAAATGTGCCTCAGAGAATACTGCTTTTTCTGACCATCAGAGGTCAGAACTGTTGCATATGCTTCTCACACTGATAAGACCAGACCTACCTAAGTGCACAGCTTTTCATCAAACACAGTCCAAACCTGGAGTTACCAATTGCATAGAAAAGATATTAGATACTAAAATCCACTGGGATAGACAAAACTGTATTTTAACCATTGAGGTTAACATAGGGGGTTTTAACCTGTTTCTACCACCCTGCTTCTGTATGTACCATTGCTCCTCAGTGGCTTCACAAAGAAGACATTCCCAGTAATTTTCAAAATCCTATTGCCTTTAGGACAGAGAATGCAAGAAACTCTACCTCCAAGCAATAACAGCTATCACCATACTAAACAAGGCAGCACTGGCCTTCCACAGATATTAGCAAAACTTAAACTCATATTAAGATATAAAACAATAAAAGCAATAACTTATGAAGTATTACTCAGCATTTTCTGGAAAAAATGTTAGCCAACACAGAGAAGTTGGTTCGAATACCTACAGGTCAGTTTCTTTGCTCTATTCTCATAATTTGCTTTTATTTGAAATCAACATGGCTCATCAGACAGCACAGGAGGGAAACCAACTCCCAAATGGGAGCTTTTTCTCAGCCCACCAGGTATTTGTCCCCTTTGAAGTCGGCACACCTGGTTAATGACTAAGAACTGTTGGGGAGGAAGAGTTAAAAGGAATCCACCACCCATTCTCTATTCTGAGCAGCCCTGAGGTGAGGGCTCATCCACGATTCCCTCCAAGGCACCCCTTACAGACACGCAGTGCTTACAGAACCGTTCAGGCTATTTAGACTGGTTTTTTTTTTCAGGATGATCAGTCAACAAGCAACGCCCCTTGATCTCTGAAGAGATTTTTAAAGAGATTTTACAGATCAGCGCTGATAAAAACTCCTCAATTGCGTGAATACACTGAACGAGCAGCAAGTTTCCACCACCAGGTGTTAAGAGATGCAAAGTACCGAGTTAAAAAACCGTGCTGGGGAAGGCACGGGGGTGACCCGTCTGACCCTCCTGCCAAATGCGGCGCTCGTTTCACTGCGAACGAACGCAGCTCGCAGCTTTCAGCCCGGGCTGGGAGMTGACTCCGGCCCGACTCCGGACTCTGGATTCTAGCAAAAGCTAGAAAAATAATCTGACTCCCCAAACTTGTTCCTTTCTACCAGAAAGGAATCGACTCCGGGGCACCGTCTCCCCTCAGCTCCCGCCCGGGGCTCTGAGGGAGCGGCGGGGTCCCCACAGCGCCCCCCTGCGGCCGCCCTGCAGCGCCCCCGCCCCGCCTCAGAAGCGCCGCCCGTCCCCGGCCATGGAGGGAGAGAGGAAGGGGCYGGCGGCCGCAGGGAAACGTGGAGAGTTTTTCCTTGCTGGGGTTTAAATCCAGATTCCCAAGCAAAGGCGGTGCGCTCGCTCCCGCGGAACTTGGCGAGCTCTGGCGGAGGCACTGGCCCGCCCTGCTCCCAAGGAGCCGCGTTCGTTCTCGGGTGCCCCCAGCACCCCAGGGCACAGCCCGGGAGCCACGGCCCGCAGGGGAGGGTGGGCTCCAGCCCTCTGCAGCGGGCTCCAGGCTCGGCTCGGCCGCCAGGTTCTGCTGGCCAGAGATCAGAACGCCTGTCCCCGCCTTCCCCCGCCTCCATCTCGGCCGTAAAACCGGGCAGTGTGGAGAGAAGGGAAGGAGTGCGAGCAGGGAACGCTTTCCATCGCTGGGTATTCCCCTCTTTCCCTTCGGCTGGGCTGGAGCGCACCTGTGACCGGGTATCGGGRCAGCTTGAAACACCTCCGTCCTCATCCTCAAAATACCGCAGGATAATTGAAGTCGAAACGTCTTTGAAAATACCCTGTCCACTACTCAGTAATCAGGACAGCTCAAAATAACACAGCAATGTTAAGTCCCACTTAAAATAATGCCAGTCTGTAACAGGCATGTGACTTTTTCTTTTTGGGCTAGCCAGCATTTAAAGACTCCCCCTAATCATTTTTCTAAGTCAAGTGACCAAGCCTACACCAAAAATAAACATGTGTTGGACGAGGGGAAAAAAGAAGCTAATACAGCACATGCGTTATCTTTACATTTACAATACTTGTGGCAAACACATTTCCACARTTCAATTCCCATGCATTTGCTCTTTCTGTAATCATCTTCTGGGGCTTAAAATAAATTACTATCACTACATACCAGTATTCTTCCTCTTTTGTAAAAAAATAATAGAAAACAAACAAAAAGGAAATTGCACTTTTCATAATTCAAGTGATCACTTTGTTCATACTTACAGCAACCTCCCAAACCCATCTTTGCATTCAGAGTCTACAGCTTACATTACTACAGAACAATGGGTATTACCAATAAGACGCACATAAAATACTGTCTCAGTTTAAAATCTGGCAGAATTTACTAGGCCTTGTAATCTAGGTAAGGTAAGAGGAAATGACGTGACAGAAGTGCAAGGAAAATCTCCACATCTYCAGGCCTGGGGAATTTTAAGTTATTACCTCAAGGAACACCAGAAAGATTTTAAGAGCTCTGCACTCCCTTCCTGTGGGCCAGGCAAATACGATAAGGAAGTAACAATTTCCTTGATGAGGCAAACTTTCATCCCAAGGGACCAGATAATTATTAAACAGGTGCACTGTTCCTCTCATTCATTTAAGTAAGGTAGAACAGCAACAATCAAAACACTAASAGGTCTTGAAGGACCTTACATGCTTGCACGTGGCAAGCATCTCCTCCTCTGGTTTCTATGTTTTCATTCCAATTAATATTTCAGTTAGTATGCAGCACTATCACCATAACCATCACAAGAAAAGCTGCTTAACAAGGTCCCCTTCGAGAGAAAAAAATCATACCAACATTAGCCTTTATTTATCACATTTACTTCTTTGCCCGAGTTAAAATTTCCTAACAATATTCAGTAGTATTTGGACCTGAGGACATGACACTAATCTAATGGACTGCAGAGAGTGAATAAATTACAGATGAGAGAAGGACTGARGCTTGAACCATAGGTGGGGAGATCAAAGTTCATTAAGCACTATAAGYTCTGCCATTTACATCAACACAATCATGCATTACACATCAATCAAGAGAGCCTTTCCTKTTTTCAATACATCTCAATTTTTGGGGCAGAGAAGATGGTATTACTCTTAATCAGTACAGAGACTGTCGAACAGAGCAGTCAATAAAATTGGTTTGTACATCCCTATTTAGCTGAGAACTAAGCCAGCCTGAACTTACTCTGTCAGTTTTTGAGGGTTTTTTTCCCCTCACTTTCACTATGAACTATTAATTATTGAACTTGAGGCATATTTTCTGGATATTCCCAGCCCATCAGATCCAATAGTCTATCTCAAATCTCTACATTGTGGAGTCAGCGGTCATTAATCTGACAAAAGAGTGGGATTATGCAAGCGGTGTTAAATGGAACGTTTTTCATAGCAGATCCTATCATCAGCTGTCTTCTGGTCCTTTGAAATAAGAGAAGTCAGCCTCTCACTGAGGCTGGAATTGCATACTGGAAACATAAGCAACACTCASTAACATGCCACTTGCAGATTCTGTGACTCCAAGGAACAAGATTTTCAGTGAAAAGGTGCAGTGTCTTGCTTTATTGCTCTGGAAAAGCAGTTCAAGGATTTTAAACACCTTAAGTGCTAAGGAATACAGTTGAAGGAATGAGGTTTTCATCTGCAGTATTTCACCAAAATAAATGATAAATATAGCAATTCAGTGGTTTTGGTCTTCTCTTGAGCAGACTCAAAAGTAAAAACTTTCTGCTGTTTTGAGAAATCCTCAACTAAGTATGGACAAACCCAGGAAGTTCTAATGATGAGAAAGAGACCACTGATTCCTACATAAATGCATRATGAATCTGCAGGCTGGCACAAGGAGCTGGTGCCAATGCCAGCTTGCCATTTCAGTCAGCTGAATGGTATTCTGACCCTGATACTCCCAAAGCCCTTCTAGAGCAGAGAGGAATACCTTAAACAATCCTATTAAAACAAGCAGTGGCTATGAACTGCATTCCCATTCYATGGATGGCAGCATTAGATTTTCARTATGGCAGAAATRGCATCACATGAAGCCAAGCAATAAAGTCCAAACTCATCATAAAGAACCTTACATAAACCCCACAGTATTGTGTCAAATACACCTTTTCTTTACTACTATGGAAATGCAAAAACCTCTCTTTCTCTCAGAGCTACACAGAATACAAACAACATCTGAACAATACAGGCACCCCCTGTCTCTTTTCTCCTCCCAACACTGYTATCAGGCTCAATCAATTACAAAAAATACCTTGTCCCTTGAACCAACACCAGAGCTAGCAAGGCAGGCCACAGGCCAATTCTGCAGGGCAGAGGAGGAAGGAGAAAAGGACAACCATCTACTTTGCAAACAGGAGAAGTTACAAATTAACCAACTGATGCTTCAGACCTGTTAATGTACAATTCCCTGGTAATTCCAGCAACTCAATTAAGCCAAGCGTAAACAGAGTGCCGTTTCAAATCTTTTCTGAGATATTGAYAAAGAAACTTACAGATTTCTGTCTGAGAACAAAGGCAGAATATCAAAACAAGACAGTCAAATCTCCATGTATGATACCCAGCATAAAGCCCTTCCTGACTGGAATACTCAACTTCTCTGGCACTTTGGGATGTGCTTTATACACATGCCCTATAGATTCTGCAGTACATGGCATTATGACAGTTGCTTACCAATTAAGAAGTATGGAAAGTGTGAAGCAGCATTTTTAAATTTAAAAGCATAATCACAATTTAAAAACAGTGTACCTTTCTGTAAAAAAAAAAAAAAGAAGCACACCTTAAGACGCTATGTACTTGTCATTTTAAGAAAATATCACCTCATGCAATACATAAACACATCAACAATATATATATACACACAGCAATGTATATATATATTCATACCACTCTACTGAGAGGCTCTCAAATGGTTAAAATGAAGAAGGAAAATAAAGTCTCTCTCTTTTCTGGGGATAGGGAGAAACCCTGATCAGTTCTGAGTCTAGATCAAGTAAAAACAGTAAGAAAAAGACATTTAATAACAAACAATACAGTTGCACAGTTGCCTGCCACTTGCACATCRTCTCTTAAGATACATTTCAGAGTCATGGAACTCCATTCCCAAAGCCCTGACCTTTGCTTCACAGACCATTTTGCAGGCCAGCACTCTTGTTGCTATGACAAGAGACA
Organism: Malurus melanocephalus; assembly: GCF_030028575.1. NCBI lineage: Eukaryota > Metazoa > Chordata > Aves > Passeriformes > Maluridae > Malurus > Malurus melanocephalus. Next base: position 694,880 of record NW_026623514.1, on the reverse strand, counting down.
GTCACAGAGAGAAGGGTGAGCACTGGAAGAGATCAAAGGAGGGGACTGGGGTCTTAAACTAGATTATATATTCACAGAGAACCTAGCACGCTCAGCAGGAACTGGGTGGCTGCATTCCCAACAACTGATGGTTAAACAGAAATGCAGCTGTATCTTAAATCTTTCAAGCTTTATCCACAGCTTCTGTATACAGTTACCTTTGAAATACAATGGTCACAAGATGAGTATATTTTAGAAATTATGTACTAAATATGTACTATATCATATGCTATAAAATACTACTACAGTCAACCCAGATAATTCTTAACCTTTGCACCGAGGGTGTACTGAAAGTAGATGAATAGAAACAACAAWCAAGACCTAAGATAATTGTGAAAACATACATGCAAGCATCCTGTGGAGCTGAGAGAAGTTACTAAAAACCAGAGATATAAGAAAGCACTGGAGGTGTTGAAAATTAAATAAACTATTAATGCAGATATTAATGCAAATAAACTATAAAAAGGCATCCCTACAGTACCCAAGCTGTGTAAAAAGAATGTACTGAAGTTCCTCCTATAGGCATGTGCTCTAATATACACTGGTATTTACCTACATCAAAGGGGAAAATGAAGAATTTGTAAGAATTATGTCTTGCACTTAGAATGAGAAATGGCAAAGCTTTCAAAAATCGTAAATAAGGATTCCATCTAACCTCAACCAATTTAATGGGAAATGCTTAGAATCACATGCCTTGCTTAGCCTCATCCTCAGGAATTGACCTTCATCAATTGGTTGGTATCTACTGTGAACAAGGGCATTTTAGAGATAGCACAATCTGCATCCAAGGCTACAGAAATGCATGTGACCCCTAGTAAGGGACTTCARTCTTTCTGTAAGATTCCCTTGGAATCCAGTAGGATACTGCTGATTCCGTGAGATCCTCCCTTTCTACTACTAGAATTAGCTTGAGTAACAAATTAAATAGTAAAAATCTGCGTAGTGGGCCAGTATTCCAGTTCAGCTAGCAACTTTCCACCTTCATGGCTGGCTAATATAGGATGATATGGCCCTTCTTCCAAACAGWTATCCTTGGTTTAGATTAGTTTAGTTTCAAGGTCTCAAACTGTGGTGGGCCCTTGTTGGTAGTTTGTTGACTCTGTAAAAAAAAATAAATAAAAAAGGAAAAAAAGATAAAAAGAAGGGGAAAACAAAAATGAAAAAGGTGGAGGATTTTTGTTACAAAGGGAAACTGGAAACTTCTCTCCACGCAAGCAGAGACATGGCTGTATTGCAGAGGCCTCGGGGCAAGGATTAAAGAAAAACAAAATAGAAACCCTTCCATCTCTAATTAGGGTCTTCATTTGCCAAAGAGCCATTCCACAGCGGGAGGAATTACATTCAAGCCGTTGCTTGGATAACGTCTCCCAGCAGGTTGGCTCCTCAGAACAGGCTACTCCGAGCCAACAATTTCTGGTTACTTGGAGGCAAGCAGCCTGCATATTGTTTTAACTGGCCTGGCTTTTACAGCCAGTTTTGCTGAAGAACAATCTTCTATTCAGAATGCAGAGATAAAAGCTTCACTTGTTTTGAATTTGTCGCCAGTTTCTTTGTCCCTTTCTTTTTTTAAACATGGGAATTATAGGTTCTGGAGTTTGCATTATTTCCCTTGTAGACTTCAATGTTTTTCTCCCTCTAGCCACTTGATTCTTTGCCAGTGAAGGCTGCTGTCTGGAGTCCAGCCATTCATCAGCCCCTACCTCATCATTAACACTGTGGTGCTGGCGGTCACAGCTCATTGCTGGCGACAGGAAATCCTAACTTGCAAGAGGTTAACCACAGCCCATAAACAGTCAGACTGGCTCATTAGTCCCTTACACTCAGCTGAAGCGACCCTCTGGGAGTTTCAACACTGTTCATGGACCTGGAGTCTATGGTTTCTGCACTCTTTGCAGATGCCTCCTGCCACCTACATCCACTTTTTGGGTCCTCAAGTCTAAGCCCATCTTTTTTCCTATCCCAAGGGGACCGAGTTATTTGAGCATTTTGAAAAAAAAAAAATCTGTCTCTGATGTATTCTCTTGACTAACAACTCAACAAAACACCAATGGGCCAAGAACTGAGATGTTCATGTGAGAGTTTCATATCCCTACTGAACAATTTTAAGGCCACAGCAATGCAAATACTAATAATACATTATTAATCTGTATTAACTAATTCATGTCACAAATATGTCCAGCTCATGTTCAAAAACTAACCTGCTAGAATTGCAAACASCTCAGTCAATGCTCCCTACACTGACTAAAAAGCACTTCCTATTTGCTTTGACTTCACAGAATGATCACTTGATTCATTTGGAGTTGTTTCCTTGAACTCAGTACAAACGTTAAATCATCATGTTATCCAAAACCGCACCTCTAGGTATCACCTGGTCATCAAAAAGATAAATGTTTAGAGCAGAAAAACATGTTCTGGCAAATTATCTCCAAGCAGTAAGATATGAAGCACAATTTGTGTGACTTTTTTTCTTTCTTTCTTCCTTTTCAATCCTGTGAAAATCATTGCAGAACATTCCCACTTTATGTCTGTAATTTCTTAAGATCCAGTTTTTTACCACTGTCGATTGTATCTGCCCAACTTTTATTCTGAATACTGGAGTCCCTCTGATGCAGCTCTGGTTACATTCCRAAGTTCTCCAATTTCTTTCAAAGCCTTCTGTCTCCTAGTGCACCAAAATTAGGCATGTCACTCATCTGTGAAGTCCTAAATAATTCCATTCCCTGCCTCCATATATGCTCCTTATTTTCTTCACTTTCTGGTCCATTTATCTGATTCTGCTTGCCAGCCTTCTTTTGTGCTCATTTCCATAATCCAACATAGGAGCACTCACTTGCTCACTTTTCTGTTTCAAACTCCATTTCTACAATTCTTCCAACACGTTTGCACTGTGCATTTCTCCTGTTAGAGAAACAGGTAGATTCTGTATGTAAAACAAAAACAACTCTCAGTATTTGAGAGGCTTAGAAGGCACATAGAATCATGAGGGTCCAAAAACTTAAAGAGACATGAAGCATTTACATATTATTATTATTTGTATGTGGGGCATGCCTTAAATAATTGTTCCTTAGCCTTTACTCAGCCTTGATTTCCATTAATTTCACTARGAGATCTGACTGTGACACATGTAGTGCAACAACAGCTGCTTCTTTAGCTTAACGGAGAAGCAGCTGTGTCCCACAGTTGGTTAGAAAGGAGTGAAGATGGTGGTGGGGACTGCTAAAGACTCAACTCTAAAAGTGGACATTTATTTAAAGTAATCAAACAATGGCAAATCTAAGGAGTGCCCAGAGGGAGAAACATAAGAGAGAGTCTTTATTCATGAATAGCTGATGCTTTTCATAACTGTGCAGTGAACATGGAAAGGAAGTTTGTCAAATAATACAGCAGCAGATTGCTGGCACTAGCTGCCAGTGGAAAGGGCCCACCAGTGCTCATGAATGAAAACCTGACAGAGCTGCTACTTCTGAACTGCATAACCTGATTCAGCCCTTGTTTGGCCATTCCTTTGAGCTCTCTCCACTTTGGCTCTGATCCAGCTCTTTTCTTTCCTTCTGCATCTTTCACTGTATGATCCACACACAAACTTTTCCCCTCTCCACATTTTAACTGGCTTTTTTGTCAGTTCTCTTCCCCGTGCTGAGCCTCTCCCTTCTCTCCTCAAAGGGACTGCAGAAATTACAGTAAAAAGCAGTCATGGAATGAGAGGATTTAAAGAGGGAACACACAAGAAAGGTACTTAAAAACTCAAGACTTCAGCTGTTATGATGGCACTGCTGTTTCATGCCGTGGCCACATGTTCTAACACTCTTAGATGCAGCCTTTCTTCCTTTTTTCCTTTCCCATTCAAATCCCTTTCTTCATCTGTTAAAATAGGCTTGTTGTGAAGAGTATGGTCTGTGGTGAATGAAGAGGAAAAGAGATGCCAAGCAGGAATACACTGAGCTTTTGGCAAAAGCATTTTTTCTATGTGATTATTTTTCTTCAAAAATACACATTTGCTCCTTGTTGGCTTTTTCTGTCTGCCATTATGAAAAGCTATCTTCTTCCTCAAAAAACGTGAGTTATCTCCTTCTCTGGTCTCATCTATGCAATTTTGTTAGAACTCTAGAAATCACTGTGTCTGTATGGTGCAGAGGTCTGATCACACWGCTAGCACTGGGGAAGTAGGAACAATTAATGTCAAAACATAAAAGACATCAAAAGTATTTGCACTAATAACAGTATCAATTCAAATGTAATTTTTAGAGAAGTTTTATGGTTGCTTAAAATGGATATTAACATTTCAGGTGTCCTGGACATTATAAATGATGATGAAATGGGGAATAACAAGAAACAATCATTATGATATTATAGCACTTAAGATGTTCTTTGATGCTTCAGGAAAATGATCATTTTCTGTTTCTCAACACATTCTTTAGAACAAATACAGTAAAGACAAACATACAGATGGCATGGATTACACTTGTATCTACTATGCTTTTTTTACAGTAAACCCTAATTTTAGGTAGTGCTAAGACAAAAAACCTTGGAACTGTAAAATTTTAATGCAAAGTTAATGGAGACTCCTTAAGAACACAACCAATTCAGAAGGTCTGAATCTCTAACACTAGCCAGGGTGCTATTTTTCCCATTAAAACTCAAATTTTTTCATTACAAAACAATGGGGTTGATAAAAACCATAGGTTTTGTTTTGATCAGAGTTCTGGCATGTTTGACATAGCAATATGGATCTATCGTTTAGGCCACAGCCAAAGGAGTCTAGTCTCATTCACAAAACTTTGTTCTACTTCATGACAAACTTAATATAGTATGTCTGTGAGTTCAACACCACCAATATTAAGTTTATACTGCTGAAAAACCTTTTTCAGTCTGTAGTCTGACATATATTTATGCCAGCACTGCCATCACAAAAACCCTTTACCCTGCCTCCTCTTACTTGTTCCCACCTCCAGTGGACACGACACCCTCAACACAAACCTTCAGGGAGCCACACAGTGAAAAAYCCAAACCAACCAGCTTAAAAATTAATCATACTATAACTTTTCAGCCAGAATGATCAAATTTTGCCATTAATTTTTGAGACTACTTCCTCAAAATTAACTAAAAATCCCTTTCAGATCCAGTTTGCAAAGAAGAAATATAGGCTCACAAACAGAAAGCAGAAAAGGTCCCCAAATTGTGGAATAGATACCGTAAGTGGAATGTCAACTATTTCAATGAATAAAAGTTTTCCTGAAGTGACAATATTTCCCAGCATGCAGCAGCAGACTCATCACAGGGCACCTTACTTTTACCTGGTAGTGACAGCTGCAGTATCTGAACGAGCAAAGTTTTGGAAACATTGATCAACAAGGTTTTAGACATGTCTCTCAATAATTTTAGAAGTTAATCTATGACATAAATCAGTCCTGATTTCTGAACAAGTTTAGCATGGAAGAGCATTTGCCTAAATTCAGTATGCATTTCTACAACTGAACTGAATCAATTTCTACAGGAAATTACCCAAACTATATAAAACTATTAATTCTATACAGAAACAAAAGGTACACTTATACTGTYAGCAATTCCAATTTGAACATATAACTGTATGCTTAATTTAGGCTAGTAATATAAAGGTGTAAGTTGCTTTTGTTTAATTCACCTTTTTTATTASTTTCAGTAACTCTGAAAGAAAAAGATTAAAATGGACTCCTCACAGGCCTTCTTGTTCCTCAAATCTTAGAACAGATCTCTCTTTATTCAGAAACTAAACTACCAACATAGCCCCATAAATTCTCATTTGACTACCTTATAAGAATTTTTATACTGAAATTGTTAGATAAAAGGTTAGGAATCACAGTCCAACTGTTCAGTGCCCTTTCAAGTCATGATGATTGTGGCCCCAGCCTAACTAGTATAATGATGACATGGCAAAACAAGAGATTCTTTWAGTCAGTATTTGTGCAAATTTTTGTAAATAAGCTCTTAAAAGAAAAGGAGTGMATGGATATTGGAAGAGCTGCTAGGGATTTCCTCATATTACAGATTTCTTTCATCTGAAGAAAACAGGAAGCTGTAGTAGCTGGGACATCCTCTCTTTGTTAGGTTATASTCAGATGTACATCCTCAAATACATATAACCTATTAATACAGAATGAGAGAAAGAAGAACAAAATCCTTTCTTGTGAACTTTCAATCCTGCAGAAAGGGATTGACAGGTGTAATTTCCTTTAAAARTTACTGGAGTGGGGGAAGAACAGGGGTCTGTCTGCATGCTGGAATGTATGGGACACATGCAGGTAACAGTGCCATCACAGTAGAGTGGATCACAGAATCCCATCATGGTCTGGGTTGGAAGGGACCCTAAAGAACACCAAGTTTCAACTCCCCAGCCCTGCCAGGATGCAGGCAGGCAMTCAGTATTGTAGGCAAGCCTGCTTTTCCCTTCCTCCAGCACTGCTGGAGCAGTGAAGGAGTCTCATTGTGCTGAAAGCAGAGAGAAGGCAGGAATTCCAGGAGGGGAAAGGTTCCCTTTGAAGCACATGGCACCAAGAGCTTCCCAGTGACCATGGCAACAGCTCAGTGGGTTCCCAGCCTGAGAACCAACTTACTACAGCCATGCCTCAAAAACAAAAAAAGTCTGAAAGAAGGAGAGAGGGGGAGGTGGGGTCGGGGGTGTGGGGGAGAGAAGCTGAAGCWAAATTAGCCTGGCAGAAACTGAGCGGCTCCCTGGTAGGCAAATCCAGCCAATAATGCTGGTCGGGTTCACGGGGTTTCCTTTTCATTTCCAAAAGCTTTCTTCTTCCTCTGTCATTCCCCTTCTAGCCCTATTCAGGAGCTCATAAGATCAGTAAAACCCAGGCCTTTGCTTTGCCTGCATGCAGCATGGCCTCAAACAGGGCTGCACTGTGATCAAAGGTAATGGTAAAACACAGCTGCCACACACACTCCTTGCCTCAACCAAGGCCCGGTTTGCATGGGCACTCTGAACAGCAGAGACATTTTTTTAAACACTTTCATTTCTATTACATCATATAAAGAAGGACGGCAATGACTAAGAAGGATGAGCAATTACAAAATCAATGTGAATTACAAATCAATACGAAAATGGACACATTAAGTTCTGTATAGCTACCCATGGATAAACAAGTAGAGTGGAACTTCTAAAAACATAGACCAGAGTTTTACTAAAAACAAAGCAAAACCAAAAAATCCAAACATAAACACCACTCCTAAATCAAAAAAACCTTGACAACCAAAGCCAACAATAAGAATAAAACCATACAACTTTTTTACCAGATTCATGTGTCATGCAATTTACAACTGGCTTTTAACTAGCCTACATACTGCTTCACCATATTCCAAACTTTCAACAATATCACCTCTACGATGCCCCACCTTGGGGGCAGGTTAAATCAAACTTAATGGGGAACAAACAATAGGTTTGCACTCCTTGATTTCTTCCTCCTTTTCTAAATGGAAAAAGTTCCTTTTCCTGTYCAAGACCAGCTCTCTCCCATTTTCCTTTCATTTCCCTACTCCTTTCCTTTCTCCTTTTCCTTCTATTTTTCTTCCTCTSTCCCTTCCTCCTTTCCTCTCCTTTTCCRTTCCTTTCCCTKTTACATTTTCTTTTAAGACAGCTGCCAAATCCTAAAAATAGCCAGAAGAAGACACATATACACATGCAGCAGGTTTGATTTTTACCCAGGCAAAACAGTTTACAGACCACTCTGAATCCTCACATAGCAATTTGTGCAAAATTGCACAGAAACTGAACTTTTCAGAGCCCTGGACAATGAATTTGCTSCCACTGGTTAAGATGACCAGACCAGAAAGAAGCCGAGGGCTGATGCTCCTGATGCTCCTGCTGCTATCTGCACTCAACAATATTTCAAGAATTCTGAGATGTCCTTCTAAATCAGAACATGAGCATAGTGAGAACTGAGCAGAAGGATTGCAAGCAAGAGATCGAGAGGAGAAACTATAGCAGAGAGCATGAAATAGGAAARAAATAACTCAGGAGAGAAGAATAAATAAATAGAAATATACAGAACAATGAAATGCAGTGCAGTATTGATGAGAACCTCAGCCAGTCTTTTTTCCCCTATTGAAATTGCCACATATAAACTGACACATATGAAACTCTACGCCGAAGCCCTCTGGACACACCCTGTGTCACATCACTATCATTTATGCATCAGAGCAGATGCTACTGAAGCAAAGCCAAACTCTAGGAAGTTAACATCAGCAGATAYTAAGCTGAACTTATTCTGGAGACTGGTGTGGCTTTGGGGACACAGGGAGTATAGAGGACACGATGGGATTTGGGCACAAAGCAGTGGATCAGATTTATATTTTTAAATTTTTTTTTTTTCCGCAGCATACCTATGGTTAAACTTTCTTTATCTATTTTGCACATCTATTTCCTCACATAATTTTCAAGAGCCTGACAGATAGGACTGAACAGATTCCCTCCTGAAATGGCTTGCCTCAAGACTAAATTTACTCCTGCAGTTTGCCTATGGATTAGTAGGCATCTTTCAGGACTAAATCTTGTCTAATTCCCATCCTTCAAAGACCTCATTCTCAGATTTTATCTATCYAAGAACAAAGAAGCAACAGCTAGAATTGCTGTGAAACAAAAAAGTTCTCCAAGTTAGAAAATAAATTTCTAACCAGTATTATGCTGAAATTCAATAGAAAGGGAAGTCACTTCTTAAAGATGTTTTTCACCGTGTACCACAAGTTAAACCTGCAGCAACTTTTAGACAAGCAGATAGTTTCCCATTTCCTTGGAAAGGTGAATTTTTTAGAAGTTTTGTTTATAAATTTGCAGAGCCAAGTTTTACCTCAAAAATGGCAACCTACAATTTTATTTTCTGCCTGATACACTGCTAACCTGAAGTCACTGACATAATCCTACCTGATTTAGCCAGCTGGATTTTAGGATGAACCCGTTATGTAGTAGTTTTTAACTCTCAGTTATTGGTAGAACTTGTGGCCTGTGCTCTTTCACACATTTTGAACCCCTCTGTAGTTTCAAATGTCAACATAGAATCACCTCACTACTCAAAAATTCTGAGGCRTGAACAAAAAAAGGTCACCTTTCTGCTTTCTTTTTTAACACACCCGGGAGCAGTAATGGCATCTTAYTGACTTCAACCCATAAGGCAAAGGGAAAAGTTTTGCAATTAATTTAGATTCCAGAGRCCCCATTCCACAGTGAGATTCCAGGAAGAAGAAARTTTTTATTTCTTTGACCAGTACAAWAAGATTCACTTGTTATTAGAGTATCTATCCTGTCATGAAAGCAAAGAAATCCTTCTAGATTTGAAAGCTTCTCCTTCCCCAAAAAGAGGAATTAATGTACRTCTTCTCAGAAAATTGTACCTAAGGAAAACCAGTAAGATGCTTTTGTTTTRACTGCTTTGACCAAGTAAGCACCACAGATGCAGCTCACCCTTCTACTCCAATACTGCTTCTGCTAAAGAAAGTTTTTATTTTCATCTTTGTTAGGTTCCTACAGAGCTCAGAAAGGGAATACTCAGCTCCCTGTCACCATCTCTACCAACTGAGTTACGACAGCATCTTTCCCTAAAGTACCTGGAGTTAAAACACGCAAAACAGTATTTTGTGGAGTAAAGGGAGTTTTCCCTTGGTTTATTTCTTGCTGATTTTTCTTAGAGAGGAACTAATCCTTCCAAGAAACAGTCACATGCAGCCCCAAACTGYCCCCTTACCTTTCCTAAGACAGTGAGGCATGGCTTAGGCTCCAACTCTGGCTGTTCCAAYTTCACCACTCCTACCCAGCCATATTCATACAGGTCTTCCTCATCATTGCTATTACACAGTCCAAGTGGATGCATCTGAAATAGAATCAGAAAGAAACCTTTAGCCAGTCAGAATTAAAAAAAACATACATATTGCTTTTGAATACCTTAAAACAAATACACTTTTATTTATTGAGGTACACCAGAAAAATGGAGTGTAAAGCTGCATATATGAAAAATTCAGAAAGTTTCTGAAGCATGCTATGAGTATAAAATCTTTGCTATATCATGTAAGCTCACTGTCAACTTGCTTATGAAAAATCATTGAAGGCTAACAATTAAATATGATTTTAGGTCATTTGCTCAGATATAAAAGCTCCCCCTTGGTACTGCCAACAATCTTTCCTTGCAAACTGACAGAAATAATACAAACTGTTTTGCAGAGTCACTCATRAAACCTTTACACATCATTAAGATCCAGACCCCATGTTTCAGAGCCATTATCACCTTTTTTAGAATGTCATATAACTTCTTATACTGTATAATGTCTTCTCCTTGTTCTCTTTTTCCCTCAACTAAAACCTTCTATTTTTCATAGACCCTTGCCTGTGTCTCAGGCTTTAACATATATGGGGAGGTCTTTGCAAAAAAAAAAAAAAAGTCTGTACATTATCCAGTTTTGTACCTTTCAGTAAATCTCAACTTTATCAAACTAGCTGAAGATAAACCACAAACTCATATCAACTCTATGACAACTTTGCTTTCTGGTAGCTGATTTTAATAGGAGATTATACTGCTCAATAATTTACATATATATACCCCTCACTAATCCATGCAAAGCAGCACCATGTAACGGCCCCTAATCCCACCATCACTTCTGTATCACCAGCTTGTCCTTTTCTCCTTTTSTCTTTTTCTCCCATGTCTTGTACCCTGACTTCCATTTTGCAAGTGGTACAATACATGGAGTGCTATTTATATTATCTTGTGGAGCCCTAACTTTCCAAATAACTTGAGTGATTACTGTAAAATATGGGAAACATGATGGTCAACTGACACAATACAGGGATTTTCCYACCACTCATTATTTTTCAAGATTCATCACCAATCCATTCTAGGAAAAAAACAAGCCAAGCTGTACTAGGTAGACAGAACTGCAGGACTCGGTGTTCTACCATATGAAAAAATTGATATGCAGCTTCCAAGATTATGAAGTATGGCCACTCATGTAGTGCAGCTTTGCAGAACTTCTACCTTCCAGTCAGAAGAAGATAAGAACAGACAACATACCCAGTACATTCTCCCTCCCAGCAGACACAGATGTTGTCCAACAACTAGAGGAAAATCTTGRAAGAAAATCTTCTCATCTCACTTCACAAAATCAGCCAAAAAATAAGACTGAAAAACTCCACACATTAAGAAGGATTCAGAGTGCCATGTGTTTACAGCTGCCTTGGACAAAACACAGATGACAATACTGGCTGTCATCTGAGGTGTGTGTTTCAAGTATATGTATCAAACATTACAAGATTTTAAAAAGGCTTACAGATCCATGACAGAGCAGAGAAGAGTGAAATTTACTTTTGTAGTGGCAATGTTACTACAAATTCAAGACAACCTAACACCACAAAGAAACACAGAAGGGCTCTGGGGAACTATCCAGTCCCATAAGAGCACAAAAGAGAGATGAGAAGGCAGGCATGGCAGGTTTTTATCTACGTTCTCAAATAAAAAAAAACATGTTATGTTCAAGGTACAGWTCAGAAGCACCAACCCAGTAACATAATTCTAAAAAACATGGATTAAAGACACAAGAAAAAACCCAGAATCAGCACCAAGGCCAGTAAGACATGGGCTTCATTGACAGAAAACTTTCTGTCCAGAAAAGCACTCCACCACTCCAAGCCACAAGATTCTGCTTGAATACCACAAACTTACACTGCAGTGATCTCTGTAGATCACRACAGATAAAATACACTGTAATTTTCCAAACCAGGGATATCAACTAAAAGTGCAACACAAGCATTGAATTCTTGAATTCAACAATTCAAGCCTGAAACACTGGTGGTTCCTTCCACAGGCAATGAAACACCATCCATGGGGTTGATAATGCTTACAACAGGAATCATCCAGACCAAGTGTCTGTCATCTTCCTTGTCACAATATAATAGCAGATTCACATGACTRGCTAAATTAAAATATCTGTCAGGCTCAGGGAGGATCCAGGGTGTTTCTTTATCAAAGACAGACTTTAAACACACTAAACAAAAGAGAGCATGGACAAACTACAATGGCAACAATAAAACCAATTATTTTCTGTGAGGTGGAAAATTATCAGCATTTTCAAAAATTCACAGCAAAAAGCAAAATTAAAATACTACAATGCACAAGCCTCTAAAAAGTAACAGAACTATTCAGACTTTTTGTGAATATCTGAACACTTTATTGCTGCACAGCCTCAAACAAAAGACACTCCATATAGCTTTCCCACCTGGAWTGCACTTGGCATGGATTCATCTCTGTCCACATGAATGCAGATTCCTTCACCAGACATGCTTTTGAAATAAAATTTATGAGGTTTTGCAGCGCTCAAAAGAAAACATAAAAACCAAGTCAACCTGAAAGGGAACTCTATCATCAGGGAAAGCTTTCTCCTAAACCAGGTGTATATGGGAAGCAGCCTCTGGGAACTGAAAGGAAGAGAGTTCCCTTCCTGGCTTACCCCAGGCATTCAGAAGCAGAGCTGCTAACTCAGCTCAGACTTCAGACACTTTTGGTTACCCCACCCCTTGGTGTCCTGCCACCACCACCACAAGCTCTAAGTCTTGTTTCCTTCCTCCAATCCCATTTCCCAGGGAAGCTTCTCCTAAAGGAAGTTATACTTCAAAGTCTGGATATATCAAGGCTCATGTGAAATAAGGCAATCAAACCACATGTTTTACAGGGAGCAGAAAAAACATCAGTACACTTCTGCTGAGACTTCATTCTGTCATTCTGTCAAACCTGCTTCACTAAACACAAAACTGGACTGAGTGTACATGCTTTTTTCAAAATGCACTAAGTCACTAAACAGTTTTTGAACAAATAACAACACCTTCATTCACTAAAAAGTACCAGAGGATGCAGTGTCTGAGAGACAATCCAGTATTTTGGTGCCACTCACCAGAAGTTGGATGGAATAGAGATAGGGAAAAAGGGGCACGCTCACAAAGACAAATATAGAAATATTGCTTGGAGATGCAGAGACTTCATTGGGATAGCATTAGGAGCTCAAACTTGCAGCAGATGTCAGGACCAGTAAGTATATTAATAAGCATATTATATTAATAGCAAGAAGAATTGCAAATATATGGCTGCTATTGAATGGGTTTGGCACCAAGCAGTAACAAAGCAAGGAACCAACAGCTGTAAGGAGGGTTGAGTTAAGAATCATCCATGCAAACCAGACATACATGTGTCCAGGGAATGTGAGAGGATGCCTCCAGGTGTCKTTTTAGAGCTGGCTGCTGTAATTGCAAGGCCAGGCTCTGTTATTTTTCACAGGTTATGGGGATTGGGGGAATGTCTCTGATGCCAGGAAGAGTGCTATGCTTATCTGCAAGAAAACAGATGTGGGAAACCCCAATCTAGTCAGCATCTCTTCAGTACCTGAGAAAATTACAGAACAGATCCTTGTGACAGCTATTTCCAGGTACATAAAAAMCAAGATGGCAGCTGAAAATTTGGATTTACTGAGTATAAATCATGCTTGATCAATCTCTGTATCTTTTCTGATGAAGGAACTTGCTCCATGGATGACAGGAGAGCTGTGTCATCTACCTTGACTTCAGGAGAGCATTTGACATCACTCTCCTTCAACATCCTTGCTGACAAATTGTTAAGATATGGACTAGTGTCCTGGTTTAATTTTCTTCTCAGTAGCTAGTACAGTGTTTTATATTCAATATGAGAAAAATGTTGATAATGCATTGCTGCATTAGTTGTTGTTAAGCAGTGCTTACTTTAAATCAAAGACTTTTCAGTTTCCCATGCTCCACCAGTGAGTAGGTGCACAAAAAAACCTTACTTAAATGATTATTAAAAAAAAAAACAATGAGACCAAGAAGGCTGAAGACCAGTCAAGTTAGTGTTAAAAACACTAATTTTTGTATGTCCTTTGAAATCTCAGCTCCTTACCAATGAAAAGAGAATCTACCTAAAAATTACTTTGTACTCATTCTCCAAGACAGACTTYAGTCTTCTCAACTGATTGAGATATACCACTAATTGTCACCACCAGGATTTTTATCAACACAAAGCAGCCACTCATACAACTGCATCACCACAGCACTGTTTGTTCCTACTACCTACAAATACAGCAGAATGAAGAACTTTTCCATCTCCATTTAATCYTCTGTTTTGCAACAACAAACTGTTACCAAAGGTTCTTGACTGCAATATTCCAACCCAGCATTGCCAAGACCTCATCAGAAAGGCAAGGCTCAGGCCTTAACTCCAGTGCATCATGCTATTTGAAAAAGGCATCAGCAGAATGTGCCACTACAGAAGAGCAACCCAAAACTGTACAAATGGCAGGAGGAATTTTTTAAGAATTAAAGAGTAGTTAGGCACTGCTATTGTTTCTGCAGCCTCATGATAAAACCTCATGATGAGGTATTTTTATGCTGGCTGATGCTGGAAGATAGCAGCCTTTTTAGAAAAGGTGGAAGCCAGAAGCATTTTCCCATCACTCTACAGCTTTGCCATGCAGAGAGGAATGTTTATTCCCCAGCACAAGCAGAAAACTCCATTAAAATCCAGTTTCTTCTCCCTTTCAGGCATATTTTTTTCTGTTTTAAAGAAGTACATCCTGCAGAAAACCAAACTGCCACAAAATGTAACATTATAGGACCTGAGCATTTGAGCAGCGCGCTTTTCTTGGCTATCAGTTGTCACCATGTGGTCCAGCCCAGTGGTTAGCATTGAACCCACAAGTGGCTTCCACTAAACTTTCTCTACAGCAAGAGCATCAGGCATTCCTGAAATCCTCTCAGAGTCCACTTACTCCAGGAAGTGTGCCAARAGGGATGATGAGAAATCCAGTCTATGCTGTAATTAAATGTAAAACCAGAGATACTCAGTTGAACACATCCACCATGCAGAAGGGACGAGGCAAATTCTACAATGCAGACTGGCCAGCACTACACAGAGCCCACCAGATCCTGTGAAAAGGAGCAGGAAGTTTTGAAGAGCAGCCAGAGCGTGTTTTGTTAACTAGGGAACCAGATCTTAGCACTAATCTAGTTCATCAGCAAGCTCAATTCACCCATGCCATGGTCCAGCTTCAAATCCCTCAGGAGAGGAGGAAAACTGCCAGCTGAAAGACATACCTGGGAGCAGCAGCACATTGCCAGGACTGTGCCAGGTCAGGGACACTACARACACCCACAGCATGTGCACAGTGACAGAAATGTACACAAATCTAAATTCAGCATGCCTGCAGCAGATCTGCTGCACAAGCAGTGATTTTACTGCCCCAGCGATGCAGCAGAGCAATTTATTGCAACAAAGCAGCTRGACACTCATTATTCCAAACACTTTGCAAAGGAAGCTCCTGGTCCATTCAAACAGAAAACTTCCTTTAAAGCATCTCGAAAGCAAAACTCCTGTGAAAAGATGKACATACTGTAAGCAATCTGAAGGAAAATTTCTTCTTTCAGGAATTTAGGTGCTTTGATTGCACTGAGTTCTCCTACCAGAGACAAARCAAAGGACATCAAAGTCATGTTTACAATTGTGGKKKTTTTTTYCCCCCCTCTTTAAATTGGTGGAAAGATGCTGGCAAAAGATGCAGTCATAATGTCATTAAGAATGGGAAAAACTAGAGAAAAAATCTGGAGTAAAATGATACCTTCAYAAATTACTTTTAGCAGAAGGCCAGTAGCTGCCTGATAAAACAAAAGAGTTCTGGCTCTATAAGAAATAATATGCACCCTCAAAATTCACCAATTACCAAAGCCTTACACATAATCATAACTGGCTTGGAAAAGCAGGATTATCTTACATCTCTTGAAAAACTGCATTTGTCCCATAGCACTCAAGCAGGGACTTRTAACTGAGAGTATCAGGTCACTGCCATATAATCTCCTTGGCTTAAGTTAAAGGCCTGATATGGAGTTACCAGTACTTTCCAACTAAGTTTTCTAGAAGAAAATTGAGTAGGAAGTATGAAGACACCCTAACAAAAACTGTACAACATAATGGGATCTRGTTGTTCAACCTTAGGGAGTGTTTGGGGCCCAGAAAGAATGAATACAACTATTCAACAACAACAAAACCCAAATGAACAAAAACAGCAAAACCAAACAAAACAACACTAAACCCCAAACAAACTACCAAACACAGTTAAATGAAGATGTTCATATATGGAACCCTAAAAGAAATTTCTATTTGCTTTCCCTTGCCAAAAGCACGTATGATGCACACTCACAAAATCTGTGTGATGGAAATTCCAAGACTGTTAGGAGGGAAGAGAGACAACACACACATGTGCACATACCAGAGAAGGCAGTATTTTATTTTACAGTAGCACACAGCTCTGAAAAGTCTCAGAACTATTTATCTGTAAGTTGTATTTTATCAAGGAAGTTTAACAAGCAGGTTGATAGATCTGATTTTGACCCAAAATGTCACAGTACTGTGAGACTCCAGACCAGCTGTGACCACTCTTTGTGTACACTGATTTGAGACAACCGAACTCACTACAATTCATTTTTCTGACACCTGAACTAGTCCAGATCATGGCTTTCCAGAAAGTCCTTGATTTACATAGAGTTTAAGAGCTGACTTGCTTCTCCAGAGTTCTCTAGGACCTCTGACAAGAGCAGATATTGCGTATTTTGCAATAAGCTACTAATAAGCAGAGCTGGTTGACTTGCATTCAGATTTGTGAGGAACTGTGCTAGACAAACAGAGAAGGGTAGGAAAGGAGAGAGAGAAGAGTTAAAAATAACACAAAGTATTTCTGAGGCATTCTTTGGGTTTGAAAGAGAAGATACTACTAGACAATCCAATTAAACAGCAGTATTACAGATAAGGATAAACCAATCAAATCTGGACATCACAGATACCCCCCACATCCTATTATTCTAATTTTGGGTGGATGCATTGAGGCATTCCAGCTGCATACACAAGCTACTTCCAGATTATTTCCTTCAAGTTTGCTGTAAAATACCCTCAAACATGTATTACTCCGGCCTTTATTCATCAATATTCAACAGCAATGTCAGTCACCACTTTGTTRAAGTTAGGCATGGAGAGCAAAGATTAATTTCATCACTGACAAAAYGTGAGAAAGGAGATGGTAAAATCTGTGTGTAAACACTGTTAGTTAAGTGCTCTGCCCCAAATAACCTCACCTGTTCTCCTTTCACCATCGTGACAATTGGATGTGTATTCCTATGCTTTGTTTGATCCACTGCAATACCATACTTCTTACCCTACAGCTGCTGTCCCTATAAGACCCTCAAGAAGGATATTCTCAGTATTTAGCAAAGTCTCATTGTTTGGATTTCCAAAAGTAGTCAGTGTCCATGCAAAATGTGACCCAGGCACAGGCTCCAGKGCATCCCTTTCCATTTCACACCCCAGCCTTCATTAACAAGGTGATTATATTGTCCTGTCTCCAGGAGGAAGCATTCACTGGGGCCAGAGGGAGGGAAAAGGAACGGAGAACATGCACATAGAGAAAGGCTGCACTATAACTAAGAACAATATTGYACTTAAAAAGAGGGGTGGGGGAAGGGAACTGATGTGAGTAGATTGTTACAGAAGAATGCAAAGTCCTCCCTACAATACTAATCAAACTTCCTTTGTCCTATATACACATGCCAAGCAGGAACTCTATATTTCTGCCAGAATCCATTTCCCATATGCATGACAACATTTTATCTATATAGAGAGGTAAAAGGCATAGAGGGA
>NW_026623514.1:650626-677087 GCF_030028575.1 Malurus melanocephalus | reverse complement strand
AAAAAAAAAAAAAAAAAAGGTGAGAATGCAGAAAGAAATGAGGCTTAAAATGCACAACACTCCATTCCATCCCCCTTCCCCTGACGCCAACCTCTCATCCATAATCCAACACAAGAGAGACAACAGGCAAACAGCAAGAGGTCATCTTCAAAGGGCTAGTTGCCAGGGGAGGCCAGTGGAAAGAGGGAAGGCATGTCCTCATCAAAGTCCAGCAGCTGTGGGAGAGCCACAGAGGTGCAGCTTCCCATGGGGCTGCACTGAAATTCAGAGATGGAGGATAAAGCTGGAGCTGGCAATATAAAGTGGGCAGCTTTGCACTTTGCTTCAGGGGGAAGCACAAAAGAGAAGGGTTAGGATRTTTTAATCCTTCTCTCCACCCATTTTTGCACTCGAGATACTTGAACTGCTGTTTAAACTCATCAAGATACATCGTGTAGAATACACTGCAGTAGGCAGAAGACAGCAGCAAGGATCAACTTGCTGCTCAGTTCAAAATTAAAATTTTGTCTCMGTGACTATGCTTAGAAGAGGGATGGAAAAGGTACAGCAGATAATGCACAGCCAGCTGTAGTTTCATTACTTCTCACAAAACACATAAATACATCTTCACAGTTGGATCCTGCGAGACAATCACACAACAAACACTGCCTGCAGACACTACCCAAAAAAGCATGTATTATTTTTCTTGCAGAAGCTGTGGARTAAGAAATGACACAGACTCCTAGCTACCTGCAACATTTGCATAAAAATTAGAAGCCAAMATAAAAACAACCCCAGATTCTCCTTCTTTAAGTATTAAATAAGTCCATGATGATCAAATGTAAAAATTAAGTTCCTAGTTCTCAAATACAGGAAAGGCAGCTGCAAATGCAAGCAGTGAAATMTAACAGATTAAATAAAATCTGAACGCAAAGAGGAATCAAAATTGCTATTATGAACAAAAAAATTAAAAATTTAAGAAATAATTAAAAATGAGGATTTTAACTTTGTAGTTCTCAGAAGCTACTCTATTTTAGAAAACTGTCATCCTTCCCTGATACAATCAGAACTTCGTTATTGTTTTCTATTAAGCTCCTTAATTAGCCAACAGAACTTAAAAGCACAGTTGTTGGGATTATCAAGTAATGGTAGGGTAGAAATAATTTCATTATATTTACCTCCCACCTCATGCCCAGAATCTTCCCTAAAACACACAAAGAAGGGAAGCAGCTGGCATCTGCTAAGGATGAACAGACACACTTCTTGAGCGTGTGTTTTGGAGCATGAAGTTTCAGTTGATGTCAGCACACAATGGCACTTTGAGTGCTAATTCAAATGGCACCAAAGCTACATGGTTTGAACAAATCCTCTGGGTTGCAATACAAAAAAGTCATCAGTAAAAAAAAGGTTTTAATATTTGGAAAATGCTTGATCACTATCTTGAGTGCAAGTCAGTCTGGAAGTACTATCATGGAAGGAAAAGACACATCAGCGATACAGTATTAGACTGGCATTCCTTCACTCAGCATGAAAAAAAAAAGTTTTTCAAGTCTGAAACATAGTAATTCACAGCCTAAAGATGTACCCTGTTCCTTAGGTTAGCATGTGAACTRATCTTTGAATATTTACATACAGACTCCTTCAAGATTCTATGAACTATATATAATCTCTGGCCAACAGAAGTTCTTTCGGCCAGGGCTGCATGAGACGCATTTGTGCTCCAAACTTCCCTCTTTGAAATTTATAATTTGACCTTCATTTCACCTGATAACCTAGAGTATACTTCAATGGATTTGTACTCAACTTATGGCTTCTGCCCACGTGAAAACATTTTAAGGTGCTAGGTAACTTTCAGAGGGCACAGAGCCAAAAGCTAAAGCAAAGGTCTCCAAATAGGTACAGGATGAAGGTGATGATGGAAATCTTTTTCCCTCTGTTTAAACTTCCTCATTGAGAGCACAGGGAAAAGATGCCCCCGCCCAGAGAGGAACTGAGTACTTTAAAAGAAGTACAGGTGAGTATTAGGGCATATAAATCAGGTGCAAAGGGTTGTTCCTGAAAACAGATTAAGGTTTAACATTAGKTTTTTTCCATAAAAGAAAAATACCAGGTGCACTGGGTTCTCCATTTCAGGTAAAGTAATGAGCAATGCACTGTTTCAACATTTTCTAYTACAAGAATTCAGTGCATATTGCAACCCTTCGTGTTACCAGACAGAAAGAAGCACTCAAATCCAGTGGGGAAAAAAAACGCCCTTCTTAAAAACTACCACCTGATGGCAGCCTGTGGCTTCAGTCTATTGTTCCAAGTGGCAACTGGCAACCATTTTGAGTGAGATTASCTCTACCCTGAGTCACCACCCAAGAATGCTCTGTACTAGAGAGAATGGACTTCAAAATAAAAAACTGTGCTTCATTCTAATGTAGCACCTGATGCACTCCCCTTGCCCTACAAGGAAGTTATTCCTGGTCTAAGAGCAAAAGTCAATTCCACTTTGAATAAAAAACTATAAAACCAAACTGTTTTACAGAACAGTAAGCCAAAACAGGTTTTCTCAGCTTTTTCTGACGCCGTATTAATATACATACTTATCGTATTACAGCACCCTGTATATGGATGGGAAACAACAGGTACCAAAAGCTTCTAAAGTTTAATATTTACCATAATAATTAAACTTATTAAAATCATGAGCACAATTCAGCYTCAAATTTCAGATGTTTGTGCTGTATTTCAGGATACATCAACAGTTCTTGCTCCTTCTTTTCCCAWCTTTTTCCAGATGATTCCTCCTTCCTATGACCACCACTCTATAGCCTYATTTCTCTCCCAGACTAGCCCTTTATCACTTCTCTTCCACACCATCCTGCCCCCTTTTTTCYCATTCAACTCCTCCAAMCCTGGCATACAACCCATGCTAATAAATYCAGTAAAGCCTATTTGGCTTGGGTTTAGTGCTGTCTCCTGTTGGCACACATCAACTGAGGTTGGGAAATGAATGGTGTAAACTGTACTCCAAAAACACAGYAGAGTGGGGTGAATGAGTGCTGTCTGCAGGACAATTCCATCACATGTCAGAAAGTTTGGACAGTGCAGTGAATGAGGTAAGATACAATGAGAAATGAAAATACAGTGTTGTGGTTAAAGCAGCTGAATGCTTCCCAACAGACTGGATTGCTTCCTCTGCCACAGGATTCCTATGCAATGTTGGGCAAGACATAAAAACAGCCATGCAGGGTGTGACCAAAAATCCAACCAGCACAGTATCCTATCTCCAGCAGTTGCTAACTGCAGAAATTTAGAGAATATGAAAAACAGAAAAAATATGGAATTATTATTCTTTAAATACAGCCTCTTAATTATGGCTACTAGTGATTAAAGCTTCTAGAGCTGAGACTTCACCCAGAATGCTGTGTTTCGGTAAGCAATGCATCTATGGTCCATGTTTTTACCTAATTCCTTACACATACTTATGGCTTTTACACCATCCCACAGCAAGAAACATAAGCTATTGTTTTTATGTTTGCTGTCAAACTTTTTTGTGAGTTTCACTGACAATGCTCTGATAATCCTCACATTTCAAGGAGTAACCAATAATGACTCCTTGATCACTGTATCTACATCAGACTTCTCTCAAAGTCTCTTGYCAGCAGCCTCTTTTCCAAGCTGATAAAATTCAGGTCTTTTTCAGTGAATGTCAGCTGATCAACCACAGCATTCAAGCTCTGTGGTACTCACCAAGTCTTTGCRTTGCTCTCTTATAATTTGCTCTTACCTTTCTTACTAATTGCAACATCCCATGAAATTTTSAGAGTTATTTACACCAGGATAAGGYTTTCAGAATACACTTAATTTTTAAGAAGGAAAAGAAATCTTAGCCACAATTTGGAGAAGCTTTTTATGATGCTTCTTTGTTCTTCCCASTGCATGCCTCCAGCTTGTATTACAATTAACCCAGATCAGCACTGATAACTTGCTGYACATGCAGCTGTGACTTAGGAGAATCCCTTTAACCAAGGTCCTTAAAAGGCACATTGAGCCAGATATAAACAAACACAACAGTCTGCAGAAAATGTGACAGAAGCAAAAATAAAAACAAAGTCAATGGAATCTGTGCTGAATCACAAAAATAAACAGGAAAGGCTAAGCATTGTCAAAAGAACAACCACACTCACAAGCACATCTCTGCCCTCCACTGCTAATTCTGTCTGTAATATTTAAATAACTATTGGTGCTCATTTTTAAAAATACATATGAGTCCCTTCATTCCATCAGGCATTTTGAGAATAGGTTAGCTATCTATAGAAAGCTAGTRTGTATCACAGTCACCAAAGGCCACAAAAGAAAAACATCTGTGTTAGAAAAGCCATGGTTATAGCACGCTTCAATGACTGTGGTGGTGCGCCCAGATTAACGAAAGTTTTCTATGCAAGATCATATCACCTTTCAGTAACTCCATAAACTAGTTTGGACACACATTTGCTGGTATTTCAGCTGGTAAGCTCCTCTTGCTTTGCTCTTTCAGTTCAGAAGAAAAAGGCCACATCTAATGCTGTTCTTGTTAAGCTTTAAGGACACATTTTGTCATCAGCTTACAGTGGAGGAAGAGTTGGGGGAAGAAGTCCTCCCTCTCTGCCAACCAATCACTGTTACCTGAGATGCTGATTTTTCCCCAGAACCCTTAGGATGGGCTTGAACCTGGTTTATCACAAACAGGGCAACAAATGAGAGACTATGAGCTCTAATWAAACATCTCAAATCACAATCCCAAAAATAAAAATACAGCCATTCACGTAAACCTCTCAGTATGACAACGTACAGATAAAATTACTGGATTTGTACCTGTAATACTGTTGTTCAATAAAAAAAAAAAGTTAGCTCATTTTCTCCTAAGTTAATAACCTTTTCTAGTTTCTTAAAAGAAAATCTGAATGAACAGATGAGACACTGTAGTTGACAGTGGTACAGCTCTGTTCCTATATATACTCCCTCAGGCTGGAGTCTGAGTAAAACCTGTTCATGATCAAACTCATCTGCTCACTATCATCATCAGCTTCCTGTTCATTCATCAGTTTATGAATGGTTACAATAGGGCCATCAAGACAAAAGATGGCTTCAGAGGGAATGTCTGACAGAGGAAGAAGTTACATCAGCCTGAYGCTCCTTTGTTCACAAAGCTCTGACCATTAATAGCAGCTAAAGACAAGGCAGCTGCTGCACAGAATTAGGAAGAGACAGAAAGAACAATTACTTCCTGGCAACGTTTTTTTCCCCTGCAGCTCAAAAAACCTCTGCAGAATTTATACTGAACAGTAAGAGAATGAGAAAAATTCTGGAGATTTAGTTGTCTTYCCTCCAATCCTGTTAAGTGAGGAATTTAAGTAGGTACCTGTCAGGCATGCCAATAAAACTGTTGTTCTACACCTCCTGCAGTACATGCACCAACATGGACTCACTGCTCTTCAAAAATACAGTACAAAGTCACAGTATGCAGCAACCCCCAAAACCAAACAGATCTTCCCGTGCTCTCTCAAATTTAGACAAGAAAGCTGCATATGAAGTAATGGACTGAAAAAAATATATGAAAGAAAAAGCCATGAAGGGCTCTCATGTAGAAGTTGATGCTTACAGGAAGACCTAAGCCACAAGCTGGTTGGGCCTGGAAGCATGTACTGCAGAATTCTCACCATATGCTTGCTCTAATCTTACATTMCTTCACAAGTATCTGCTACTGGTTTCTGCCAGAGTCACTGGAGCAGAGGAGCTTTTTTGGTAAACTCAGCACAGCAGTTGTGTTAATCCATTTGGTTGTGTGAATCAAAAGGCCATCGATACCGCAGGCAGAAGTGSCTGCACAAACTCAGTAGAGCATACAGGAAATCAGCTAAAACCTCTTTTCTCATTCTGTTGCTCACTAGAAGCAAAGAATGGGGATGCCACACTGATGGCAGAACCCACCAATTTATCCTGTTCTATAGCAGAGAAAACTCTGCTTTATTAACTGTTGTCTTCTACAACAGACTGGAATAGTCTGTCCTTTCCGTATCTGGATGGGATTTCCAAAACCAATTTATTTTAAAGCAGAAAGCCATGGTAACTGCTAGGATTCCCATCCCAGAATTTTTCTCTAGCCTCTGTGTATGGTGAGGGGAAAGTGCCTGCAGCAGTAACACAMGTACATGTCAGAGCCCATCTCAGAGCTCTGTAAGATGTGCAAATTTCCTGGTGCCTGAAGGTTTGGTAAGCAGAAACCAAAATCAGAGTATTTTAAGTGTATTGAAGCACTTTCTATTAGTGTCAAGTATCAACTCAGACACACCTGTAAAAGCAGCATGGTAGAAGAGAGACTCAGGAGGGTGAAGAGAAAAAGTTTTGATGCTGACCTGCAAAACTGAGAAATTTCCACGAGGCAACACAGGAATGCCAGTATCATCCCACAAACTCCACAATAAAGAGGAGGAATCTCTTTTTCAGCAGGGACCTTACTGCTTACCTTATTAAGGTAATAAACTGATTCAGCAGACTATAAATGTAGCTCTGACCCCAGAACAAAGCATTAAAGTTAATAATATAGGCAGCCACCTTTCCTTCATGATAGATTTTCAGGCTTCAGAGCACCACAATTTTGTCTGCTAATCTGAACTGCACTGCAAATGGTCTCAGGCCTGCGGGGGAAGGAAAGCTGCAGATTTTGCCAGCAGAAATAACCCCTTTGATCTCTGGCATCCTGGAATACATTTAGGGACTGAGATAATCCCATTAGATTTTTCTTCTAAAACAATTAATAAGTGAAACAATGCAAAGTGGTGAAGCTGATTTAAAGTTTTGGAGTTAACAGCTTCCCAAAGACTTATGGTGGGACCAGCTCAGCTTTCCAAGGACCTCCAGTCTACACCAAGAGATGCACGCAGGCTTTGCACACCAATGAAGCAGAAGAGCTTGTCCTGCCTGAGCTCCAAACAAGTGTAAAATCAATGCATCTGTATTAATTGATATGCATTGCCTTTCTGGTAATACTCATTCAGGCTTTGAGTCACATCCACAYGTAACTTTCGGATATCAGATTGTGCTCCTAGCTCAGGTCATTTGCCACACACCATGCAGACACACCTTTGGCTGGAAAAGCTGGACTACCATGCTCTATCTCACAATTTCACAGGGTTTCCTTTGAATTGTAAAGGTGTTTGTTTATTATGTCCTTCATAAGCAAAATGAAGGTTCAGAAMCATACTTCTGCAGCTGCAGCATATAAAGAAAAGTGAAGTCTGTAACAGAGAAGATTGAAAACTCCCTYCACCCCTGCACATCTGTTCCAGAAAAGTCACACCTCTTCTTCCCCCTTTTCCACATAGATTAAAAAAAAGAGAACAACTGTTTCTTTCCCATTCACACATTGTGCCTGAACAAGCCTGCGTTTCCTGACAATGGATATGGYTTATCACTTCCCCTCCAACTCCACCTTGCCTGTGCTTAACTTCTTTTCATACAAATCCCAAAAATTTTTAACCAGCATTCGTAAGAGAAAACAAAATAAGTTTCCATTTTAATAAGCAAGGCGGCCTGAAAAGAAGCATTCCTTCCTTTGCCATTTTCCTACTTCATTCCACATGGACACCACAAGTGAGAGAATACCACGTGCAGAAGTTGTGCAAGATAAAGTAAGAAAAAAATGCAACTTTGCAGTCACTTCAAAATGTTTGAGCCTCATGCTATTCATGAAAACCTTCTATATACCGAGGTATCCCTGCTCTATCGCTGTGGCACATGCTTCACCTCTCTAAACAAACAAGGACTGTCTTTGTGCCTTTGTTTAAATTAAGAAGAAAAAAAAAACCCAACCTGTCTCACAGGCTGTGATTACATCAGCAAGAGCATTCTCTTTTTCTCTATCAATCCTCCCTTACTCAGGCTTTGAAGAGCCTCTGTGTGCTGCTGCCACTTCCTTTGATCTTTCTATTTTATGCCCCAGGGCCAGCCCTGATAATATCTGCTTTGCCTGCACAGTTTTGGAAAAGGCAGCAGCACCCATTCCTGTCCAAGAGCAGCTTTGTGAACACACTGAGCCGGCATGTGCGCCCTGTGATCCCGGAGCAGCAGACACACAAAACACACAAAACACACAGACTGTGCACACACGCCACTGCAACAACATGGGGGCAAGGCTGCATGTGCCCTCCTCTCAGCTCCTCTTCAAAACTCTAACAACTTAGACAACTTAGTCTTTCAGCCCTGCAAAGCAAAAATTCTGCCTATTTTAGCAGCTAAATTCTTGACACCTTTTTTGTTTAAAAAAAAAGAAAGGTAGAGGTAGAAAGCTAATAGTTGAGTGGAAGAGCAGCAGGGAAAGAAACACAGAGATCSCACCAACAGCCAAGTGTCTGATTCTTAAATGAGTAAACATGAAAGGACACATTATTATTACTATTGTTGTTATAATTATTATTGATAAACCTAACTTGAAATGTGAAAATCTGATCTACAGCACACCATCATCATCTCAAAAGATACAGCCAGGTATTTTAATGTTACCACTCATTAGCTGATGGGTAAATTGCTTTTGATTCAGTGGCATTGCTAAAAGGAAATTTCTTTTCYTCGGTTTCACATAATGGCATCTCCCAAAAAATGCATGCAAATATTGACTAGAAATTATTAATCCAAGAGGCAAAGTGTTACCCTAGAAAACCAGGGAACAACTTCAGTCTGTCTAATTCCACTGCTGCTCATGGACATTTATCAGAGCCCACTCTACAGCAGGTTTTGCCCATGGCCAGATTTTCATTCCAGAAGTGGCATCCAGCAGTGCTGTGCCATGCAGAGTTCTGGAGTTCATTACAAACAGCAGAGGATACATCCAGCTTCCCACTGTACAGCCCTATTAACCCAGCAGCTTTGCTTACAAACATCATTTGGTTTCAGCATTTGGGGCAAGCGTCAGTGTCATTCCTCCTGTCAGATCCTTCTACACTGAGAGCTCAGTTGGCTAAGGCACAATATCAGGCCTGAGATTTCACAGGTTCTAGCCAGCTTCAGAGAGCTCTTTCCAGACAGAAAAGTCTGGAACTCCTTCAGAGTTGGACCTGCTTTACACCACTGGGCAGAGGTGAATCTTTCTCATCCCTGTACATAGAACAGTGTACTTCACTACCAGCTCACACCAGAAGCAATCAAGGAACTTCCAACAGAACCSCTGTATTTCTCACGCCTTTATGGGAAAGGATATTTTTAATCTGTATTTCTTGCAATCCAAAAATTTATAAGAACTAAAGAGCATTTGAAGAATTTCAAAAAGAAAGCCTTCACACTGAGACAGTGGCAGGATTGAAATAAGTCTTCTCTGCATCTCCCAGTGCAGTTGCAGCTGCCTGCTCCAGACTAAGCCCACTGCAAACTGTGAGCTAAAACCCCATTCCAGGTTTTACCCTCAGCCGCTCCTCCTAGCACTTCAAAGGAAAAGTATTTTTGTACAGCCCAGCAAGGAGTGTAAACTGTTCAGCTGCTTCCAAAGCAAGATTATTTAACTCTTAAGTACCCAATATCCCCTGTCCTCAGTAAGGGATGTCTGTGTAAAGAAAAAAAATTCACCACGAGCCTAAACGTTAAGTTTGTTCTGTCCATGATTTAAMTAAAAAGTGACATGCCAAAAGTCACCTTCCCATTTCCCCTCCTTCTTGTTTTGGAGAAAGAGGTGAGAAAAAATTAGAACTCATAAAATGAATGGTTTGGCTTGAAAGGGAATTTAAAATTCATCCCATTCCAATCCTCTGCCACAGTCAGGACACCTTCCACTAGACCAGGTTTCTCCAAGCCCCATCCAACCTGGGCTGGAGCATCCACAGCTTCTCTGGACAGCCYGTGCCAATGCCTCACCATCCTCAGAGCAAAGAATWTTTTCCTAGTATCACACAGATACTTTCCATAACACATTACAATTTGGTTTAAACAGCTAGAAGACATAATTTCTCTTCAATAATGTCAAGTCAGCTATAAGTATCTAAATTCCTTCTGAAGTCAGGCCAAAGGATCCCACAAACCCAGCAAACTCCAATAAACTAAATGCTTCCCTTGGCCTCCCACCCATTCTCACAGGAGTGACAAGCTAGAGCACAGGCTTCCTCACAAATAAAACCTCAAAGAAATCTTTGCAGAAAATATGAAAATAGCCTGGCTGTCTTTATGCTGAGAAACAACTGTAAAGGTAGACACTAAATGACGCTGTTCTTAAATTTAAAATGGGACCAGTTTAATTACTTTTATTCCAAAGTTCCTCCTGAAATTTGAGTTTCCACACTCAGCAGTTATTTCCCTGCCACTTGGAACACGAGTGGACCACTGCCCACAACTCCTCCTCTGTTCCCAAATCTGGGGTCCCAAATTTGTTTCAGGCCCAGATTGCTCACAATTGTATACAAACCCTTAAAACCCACCTTCCATCAACACAGAGATCCAGAGAAAGGCACTCACCTTTCCACTAACAGAAGATGGGTGAACTTTGATCTCAAACAAGCCACTTCATTTTGTCTGACATCAGCATATATACTCARGCATATGTACTCATATATTTCAATTACAGAATCTGCAAAATCCCTTGGGATTTACTGTATCCAAACTTCTTTTTGCTTGGTTATTTAGCAACAGAGGTTGCCTACTAATTAAACACAAGACTGTTGCTTACAGTGAGGCTGTCCMTGCCATTTTTCTACCTGTGCTTTCATTCTTCACTTTATTTTTTTTTATATTGGAGCTTGTTTGACTTGTATTTTTACAAGGCTACACTCAAACTGTGTTTTCTTTACAAAGGCACATCGGCATTGAAAACACCCAAAACCGGGTAGATACGCTGTCAAAACCTTCATCAAGAATGTATTATAATTTTAGTAATAAGGATCTGGAATTTGCCATAGTAAATAACTGCATTCCTACATTGTCTTCTGCCTGGTGGCATTAAAATTTCTTTTTTCTCCTCCTTTCTTTTCAGCAGTCTCACTTATTTTGAGGTGGTCCCAAAGCTCTGAGAGACAGAGAATTACTGTCAGGGAAGTCAGGGGTGCACGTGTGGGAAACACAAGCAATAAAACTGGTGTGTGTTTAACACACATAATTCGGGTGTGCAAGGCAATGAAGAATATTCAGCAAGTGCTTTGCCTCAGACTTGCTGAATGGAGGAATAGCCTCAAATTCTTCTCCCTAAAACTCTCAAAATCTTTAACATGCAGCCCATGAGCTGCCTCTTCTGATCTCTCTCTGTCCAGATTTAGCCTCCAGTAACATTTCAGCAGCTGATCCACACAATTGCTGCAGGGACAATGATGTATGGGCACTGTTTTCTGCGGAGGTCTGAGTTCAGAGTTTGGATTTCCTTTCCTGTGGGTTATCACTCTGCTTCTCACACTCCAGAGGTACTTGATGGGGAGCCCTAAATATGAGCAACATCCCAAGCAGAATTGCTGAGCACAGACCATGCTCAAAGTCAGCAATTCACAACTGAACAGGTGAACTAAGCACTTAAGAAGGTTGTTCAGGAATCAGATCACCAGTAAAAGGAGGATGGGAGGTGTTGGTGTTTGGTTTTTATTTTGGTTTGGATTTTCTGCTGTTGTTTTGTTTTGGGGGGCTTTTTGGTTGGTTGGTTTTGATTTTTCCCTTCTAGTTGTCCACAGATTTGGCACGCAGCCTACTGAGATGCAAAAGGCTTCATGACAGGATAGCTGCTAGATTTGTAACTAAATGTAAGGAAAAAAATTATGGTTTCAAAGTTAAGAACAGTCAGAACTGTAAAATTATGACTCTCTGTGAGCATTTCATGTGATAAAGTTGCTAATTTCACAATAGTTTTCTACAAGACCTATCTCACTACACAAGGTGGGCAGACAAAGGAGTAAGGCTTAAAAAATTTGAGAGGTTACGGCTTATAAGAACTTCTTATTTGAACACACTTTGAAAAGTCAAACAATTCTGTGCAAACCTGAAACTGGCTTAAAAGCATCCCTAATACATGTGATTGATACGGCTGCCTGAATAGCTCCTTCAGTGAACATCTCTACAAAACGTGGGTAAGCAACTCACACCAGAACATACAGAAATAACAGCCAGTTCTACATCATTCAGAATTTTGAATTCCCACTCAAAATATTCAATGTTCTAGGTGCTGCATTACTTCACTACTACTGACTAATATTTGCAACAGCTGCACCACTCACTCACTGAGGAGTCAGCACAAACCCCATACACAGGAGACCCAAAATTTCAATTCTTTTTTTTCTATGGAAACAGCTTGGGCAAATCATGACAGCAAGTTTCCCACAGAGATAAACCAGAGAGAACTCAGTTGAGCCGTACCGTGAAAACACAGCTGTGGCTGTTTGCAAAACTTTGGTGCCACAATTGACAGCTCCAAGGGAAAGTAAGTCACAGGGAATTTGGATGTCATGCAGCAGTGCCTGTGGCTGAATGTCCATTGATTGTCGTGCACAATCCCTACCACTGCTGAACTGGAAGATCAGACAGAATCAAAAATATTTGATAAAAGATCACCATTACCTGGAAGCAGTAATGAAGTTTATACAGGCAGTCTTTCTGAACAGAATAATTATTATGAGTGAAGGAAAAAAAAAGGCAATAGAGATTAACATTTTTGCACAAGTGACTGATGCAAGGGGATATGTCAGACCTGAAAGAGCCATAAATTGTATTTTGAGAGTTAAATGATGGTTTCTAATATTGAGGGAAAATGAAACTGTTCCTTTCTCATTTTCAGTCTAGAAATGTCTCCGATCTATGCAGCAGCTCAAAAACTCATGCTACAATTTCAGAAACTTGATTTGGCTTTGGGCAAGTAGGCTGGGAAAGATGGTTGGCAACACTTCATATCACAAAATTTACTACAAAATAAAGATGATGACAAAGTTACAGCACAGGATTCTATGGTATGGACTACAAAAGTAGTATATTAACCTAACAGACTAGAACATTGATGCAACTCTTTATGCATGACCCATCTTTTGGGCARTATTAGAGCAAAAGAAAAGTAAATMCTKCTGGAAYTTTTGAGATGTGCACCTSAATAGCCAACTTTTGSATCTGCTTATTTGCACTTTAATTCTGTCAAATCCCTAATTTTGACCCTAAGAAGGGCAGAGAACTGATTTCCAAAGCACTACTAATTAGCTTTATTGAAAAAGGAAATGTCTTTTGAGAAAAGAAAATACCAACCCTAGTTTGTCTGCCTGCAACCCATCTGTAAGTAATTTCATCATGAAATATCAGAACATGACAGAAACAGTGCCACCTATAAAATCGTCCTGGAGGATAACCATGACTCAGGCACAGTGATTATTYTAACAGACCCTGCAGGGCTGGGTTGAGAATTCCAAGATTTTACACAACCTTGGCATTTCCCTTCAGTGTCCTTTGAGACCTGGTCCAYGCCAAGGAACCAGAGGTAAGACATACCAAAAGTAACACTTCAGGAGCATCACATAWAAGAAATGTTCTCCTTTCTCAATTTAATTATCTTTTACTGCAGATCTGTGGTTAGCTATAACAAAGGCAAAGAGCTTTTAACAAATACCTCCAACTGCAAGACTAAAACAATCACTTTTCAATACAAATCAAAGCGTCCTCCTCAACTCTCAAAGACAAATGAGAGAAATTCAGCTATATAAAGATTAACTCTGAATTAGAGGTTATTATAACTTTTCATGTGCTCATTATTATAGAATTGTGGGGTTGAAACACTGGGATTACGAACTTCTATTAATTTTCTTGCAAATAATTTTCACCTTGAAGTTCAAAAACAGTTGTGCATGTCCCTGGTAGTGCACTGAGAATTCACACAGGAACTAGAAGGAACCAGAAAGTAAGAATTCAAAGGCAAGAAAAAGCCAGCAGCAAAGAAATCAGAGGTCAGACCTGATTTTTTTTTTCTCCCTTCTCACCCATCCACACTTAACATCAGTCACTGCTTGTCCATCAGGGCTCCAGCCCCAAAAACATCACAGCTCAGGCTGTAACCAGMACCAGAGCCCTTCCAGAAAGCTGCTGCCCAYCTCCTCTCCATCCACCCCAGAGAGYAACAACATGGGCTTGGAAAAGCAACCTGCAGGACAACAGGGGAGAACAGCTGCTCTGCCAGGATTAGTGCCAAATTTGAAACACCATGAATGATGTTTATTCACCACTACCTGCCTCAGTACTAGAAATACAATCCTAGAGTTTTAGCATCAGAGATCAATTCTACACTAGCTAATGAGAGACAGGAACAGAGCAACATCAGAMGACGTAAGTATTTTTCTAAAACATGCATGATTTGAAAGCAATCCTTTCTAGTATTTCAGYATATGCTCACCTGTTGCAAAACAGAGCATATGTTTTGTTCTAAATCATTTTGTTCACGCTTTCAATAATTTGCTTCATTCACTGTTAGCAGTCATCCCCCAGTATCTGCAAGGACATTTCATTGACAGGTTTCTAAATGGACAGCAAAAAAAACAAACTAAACCAAAGAAACACCCATAAAGTCTCAGTGAAACAGCACATTCTTAATTGCTTTAAAAATTACTACATAAAGGTATTCTGGGTACTTTAGAAGTAAGCTGAAGGAGAAGCACTGAAAATGCTTGCAATTAATCTAAAAAGTAAATGTATTTTTAATGTAAATGTAAGTTGACTTATCTTGGAATAGATTTATTTTTTGAAATATTATATCCTTTTGGCAGCTGTCTCCACTTGAAAAGGTAAATGAAACCAACTCCTCCTTCCAGAGGCAGAGTTTTTACTGATAATTCTATGCAACACAAACAGCAAAAATCTGTGAATTCACTTACAGATTCTCTTTCAGACTAAGAAATGCTCTGTGCCGAGAARTGGAGGCCTGCAGTTGGGCATGGATATGCCACATTATCATACTGATACAAAGATTAAATTCCTCCACCATACAGTTCATGAACCATTCCTTAAAGTAGAGTAGCCATAAGCATCCTGCCTCTAAAGGCAGAGAAAGTGCTAGAGGATATTCTCCAGCTGGGCAGTGTTTACAGTTTGTTATACCCCAGCAACTGCTTTAGGATGGCTTTCTTCTAAGGCTTGTTCAACTTCTCTCTTGTTCTTCTGAGCATCTCTTGTTTGTTGTTCCAAGCATTTTTTTAATTGAAAGAATGCTATAAAAAAGCCAAGTTCCCTGCCCTATAACTTTCCCTTAACACTCAGGATTCCTCCTACTTTTAACCAGTCATTCCTAACTGAACTAGTCCTAACCTCGGTTAGAATTCTGCTGTCTTAAGAATACGTGCTGTCTTAAGAATAGAACAGATTGCATCAGTTTGTGTATTCTGTTCTAAAGATTACAAAGCCCATTTTATCTGGAATATGTTTGCAATTACAAGATTTCAACATTCAGCAGTACTTAGATAGTACAACTGCTAATATATATATATATATATATATATAAAATTCAGCTTCCTAAGCAGTGCTACCTAGCCTGACAAATACCTTTATCTACGAGGTTATTTGCTAACAGTATCTTCACTAGCTGGTATGTTTTATTGCTTACACAGGAAGCAAATACTTCCCCAGCTTCACCAATTTGAATTCTAAGACACCAAGTGCAACTTAAGGACAGAAAAAGAATCTGATTTGCAAAAATTCTCATTGCAATTACATTTAACTAGATGTATGCTATTGTCTGTTACTTCCTATTGAGACAAAAGCACAATGACAGAGGGAATCACAGAACCACTAAGATCAAGTCCAACTGCCAACCCATGCTCATCACTAAACCATGTCCTCAAAAGCCACATCCACACATTTTTTGAACACTTCCAGAGACAGTGATGCCACCACTTTCAATGGGCAATCTCTTCCAATGCTTTACAACCTTATGTGAAATTTTTTTTTCCTAGTATCTAATCTAAATGTTCCCTAGCCCAACTTGTGGTCGTTGGAGAACTCAGAAGAATTGAGTATTTCCACATTTGATAAATTTTCCTGTCTCGCAAGAATATTTCAGGGAAGGAAAATTACCTTTGTTAGCAACAGTTTGGAGGAAGGAACTAAAGAAAAATGAAGTCACCATCAATTCCACCTGTCCCTAGACAGAAGTACAGAAATGGCACTCCAGCAGCCATATAGTTCATGCAACCATGTCACATCAGCATTAACAGGAGGTACATGAACACACAGCTCCTGAAGATACCACACAGCTGCTTCACTTTCTAATYAGGTCTTCCCCTAAAATTAACTGTAAAAAAGTGATGTTCAGATGCCATAGGCAGATTTTCTGTTCTGTGAGAAGCAGTATCAAGTTCTTTCTCTATTTTTAGAGAAAATTATTACAAAGTTCTGTTTGGTGGCATATTTCAGAAACTCTCACTGCTACATTAGTAAGTTACCATCTCTATTTCCCTGCTGAATTTTTATAGCAAGAGAAGCCTTACTCTTTGAGCACACTACTTATGTCAAACAGACAAGCAARCACTTTCCTCCTGTGGTTGATTTCCAGGGCTATTTATCTACCTAGGTAGTGATATTGATTTCACTTGCYGAACTAGAAAAGGCTGTACCAACACAGAAGTGCATCTACAGCAGAAATGTCTAAACCCACAAACCTTTTCCCCTGTAGGCCATGAATTAAAATAAATTATCATCACCAAAAGACAGAATTTTTTTACGAAGTGGAGCCATTCAAGATAATACATGAAAAATCTGCTACTTCAATAATGGTGTTCCAAATTTATGTAACACAAAGGSTGCAGAACTTCACAACAGAAAGTGCAGCAGAGCAGGATACAAGAATCTGCTYGATTTATCAGCATCCACACTGAGAAGTTTCAGGAAAAAATGTCATGGCTTTGCTGTCTCAGTTGGCCACAGCAAAGTTTCTGTGAGTCAGGACATCAGTCAGGAGTCCACATGACATCCACAACACAGGGCTGAGAGGATAAGGCARAAACCCACAGCAAAAGCTGAGGGAATGCTTTCATATCCATGATAAAGGTTCAAATCACGAGGAGGCCTAAGAYACCAAATCCAGTGGCATTTGAAGTGCCAAAACCCCCACACCTCTGTTTTTAAAAGTACAGKGCCAGCTCTGAGCAGCAGGGAAGTCACTGAGGCAAAGAAGTCTGAGATGGGTTAAAACTTGACCGATAGCTCACACCTAAGTTATCTTTTTTAAGACTCCTGCCCAAGTCTGGTCAAAGTTTCTTGCAAGTCAAACAATCCAAGTGGCAATTTCCTTCTAAAACTCTTTTCCATAATTTCTCATCAGCTCCTACTGAGAGCCARATGTTAAGTTTCCAGTTCCTCTTCAAACCACAACCTGCTCCTTCCTTAGGGTGTCTGAGAAACGCTTCTGTGGCTCCTGAGGAGGCTCCAGGTCTGACTCATGTGGACACACCTGAATTTACACGGATAGTGGAGAGGGATTCACCAGAACTATGTTTTGCTCAAGCTCTATTTCACTGCATCTCTCTCTTTTATTTTGTGTCTGTAGCAAGGCTCAAACAAGGAGCTGAGATGCAGAGACTGGACTACCCCAAGCTGCAGGAACTAGAAAGGAAATCAAGTGGTTCCCCCTGTAAGTAAAGTATTTAAGCAATATTTCTGTAACATAAAACCACTCTGATGGCTACAAATCCAAAAGAGACCAAAGAGTAAACAGAGGGAAAGAAATTTTGTCTGAGGAAGAACTTCTGCTCCAGTTAAAAAGAATACAAACTGGAGTGATCTGAAGCTGCCTATAAATATTCAGGAACATCAAAGCCGGTCCTGTTAAATTAAAAATGCTGTCACACAGATAGGAACTAGCCTCTAGCACTGCCAGCTTCAACATGTGAGCCTCTGATCTGAGAGGCAGAGACTCAGCTCTTCAAGAAATTTTATTCAACATAAGAAGAGGAAAAAAAAGTGAACCAGCATTTGAGTTTAATAAGGATATTAAATACCTTAYGAGTGAGCTAAGTAGAGCTTAACTCTTTCTTACACTTCAGCCCTTTCACTGAAAAGGACAGTAGCTTCTTCCCTTACAACATCCTGGCTGGGATGTCACTGGGCTCCAGGAACTCTCCTATCCAAGCCCCTTGAAAAAAMAACACTTAACACAGATTTCAGAAACAGATTCTGTTTGTGCTGCATACCTCACACACACAGTGTGCACAGATTCTGGCTGACTATTCCACATCAGAAGTCTTTGTTTAATACTAAAGCTGTMCAGAAAGATTTCAAATCATCTTCACCTTCTCACAGTTACCTGAAGATAACAAGAGTGRTAGACAACAACCTAACTTTTGTTATTTGAGGAGATTCAGCTCTGTTGTGAAAAATTTATCCCAATCTGCAACTACAACCCTGCTATTTCACTGTAGAAAAAGCTCTGTCCATTCCCAGTATCCAACCCCAAAAAGACAATTACAAATGGGGGCAGGGGAAACTCTGCCAGAGTAGCTTTCTCAAATAAAATAGTGGAAAACTGAAATAAGATCATACCTTGGAAGTTCTTTTGAATCAATCAGTCCGTAATGTCTTCAGATACAATTTTGGGATGCAAAAGACAATGTTTTTTAAGGAGGCAAAACACTGCTGGCTACCAGACTGGGGATACCTTGGCTCTGAGCAAGAAGAGGTCTCCAGACCTTGGCTCCTCTTAAATACTGAACTCAGCAGCATCTCTTGGTGCTGTTTCAAGAGCTCATTTCTTGTTCCCATCCCTGCTCCACATCATCTAGGGTATCTGCCAGCTTGGCATCCAGACCCTAAAGTGTTCATTTACTCTTTATCCTCACAGCAGGAAAGACAGCATCTGCTCTAAAAGGCTTCTAAATAAATACAAATCAGGTATAAGAAATTGTGCAGGACCCTATTAAAATACAATACTGCAATGGTAATCAATACCTTTCCCTGTTTTATCATACACACCCTTTAGAGACTGCCTTAGGAGAAAACCCAATGTGCCCAAAAAAAACAGACAGCAACTGCCACACTGCATATCCTAAACTCCATCCTTATCTCCAAAGCCAGCAAGGATAGGAAAAACCTCATGCAGCAGAAACAGAAAGCACTAGTGAACATATCTGTCAGGCCGTATATATATTGATGTTTTACCTATAAGATATGGGTATTATTGTTGTTGCTATCATTATTATGGTAAAACCAATCAATGCTCAATTGTGAGTGCCACCATTTAGCCAGGCCCAAACAAGAAGTATATAAATCTTCCAGGGCAGTCTCTGTGAGGCAAATAAAATAAAATTTAAAAAAATAAAATTTAGAAAAACCCACAGCCTTTAAAAGAGGTTCTTCTCCACGAACCATAGAATTGTGAAATTTACCTATCTGTGTAAAAAAACCAAATAGAATACCTTCTACATTTCCAATTCAGTCTTCAAATGTACGTTTCTTAATGTGTAATCAAAGTAGACAGTTTAAAAGATCAAAACTTGCAGTTCCAAAGGTAAACTCAACAGCCAGTTGGGTTTGAGCCTCTTCTGTTTGGGGGAGAAGGAGCAGAGAGGAATGGATAAGAGGGAAGTAGAGAAGAAGGACTTTTTGCAGCCACAATTAAAACACTTTTTACTGTGTATATTTTTGTAAAGCAAACAAGCTTCAAAAGCCTCAGAGTAGGAAAACAGATCTTGGCACAAACTAGGCTCTTTTCTGAATTAAAAGCAATTTTTCAAACACYACAATCAGAAGTATTTGGAAGTTGCTTACCAAGCACCTGTAATAAATTCACAGTAGGAGGCACATACTTGCAACATGCATGCCTGTACAGCTAATTAAACAATTGTACTCAAACCATGACTGCAGACTCTAAAATWTGCCCCTTAGTTTTTCTCAAGCCAGTCACCTCCTCACTGATGCTTCCATTTGTTTTACAATTGAAAATTATGCAAAACAATAAAGCAGTTTAAACTCAAGGAAACCAACAGAAAGCTTAAGCTGGCCATCACCTTTAGAAAACAACTAAAATTCTCACATTAATGCACAGAGTCTGGGAAGCCTAGAGAGTCTGCATATATTAAGCTGCATATTTAAGGTTGTACTTGTGTCTGGAACATAACAGGCACCTAATCAACCTTTGTAAACTGGCTCTTCATCTTCAAGCCAAGTGCAATAACAAAAGTCTCTAAGGAGCATGAAAAGGAAATTTTTAAAAAATGAATGAAAGCAGTCCACCACTGCGAAGAGGATACCCTAAGTCACCAAAAGCCTGTTTTCCTCAGCACTACAACTCAAACCTAATGTAAGCACAGCTTAACCARTGGGATAATTTCAGTAAAGTGCAATTTTTGGGAGTCTCTACTGGGTATCCACAAGATCACACTTCCCTGGTCAGCTTTGGTTTGTGTCAAGCAGTTGAGAAAAATACAGAAAATATAATTACTTTTCTTCTTACAACGAAATTTCTGTTGCTGTCATAACAACTTCAAACCACATCTTAGTTTRAAAACAATCTATTTTTCCTTTGCTGATCTCTGTCAGTGTGAAGGGCCCTCCTTTTAAGCCAGGAAATGAGAAATAAGGCCAAGCATTCAACTTGCATTCATTCTGTTTTCATGTGTAGGCACACGCTCTGGTTTGAACATATTTGAATAGTGAAGGGCAGATGCCCAAACAAGAGATAATATATGCAAGTCAATACTTAATACTTCCTGAATTGAGCACTTCTAATGTAGTAAATGTGTTGATGCAAATACATGTACCACCTGGATAAATGGGTAGAATATACAACAAATTATCTTATCTTTCCTTAACCAGTCTGATGCTGTCCTCCTGAGAGCATTCATACTTTGAAAAACTGTTTCTGAAAGTTATTTTGGTTCAGAAGGGCCTCACTTTGCAATTCCAAAACAAGAACTAGAAGACTGTAATAAAAAAAGGGAGCCTTTTTAAATACACATTCCACCACAAGATGGTATAAACTGGAAGAAAATTACTATGTATGCTAATCAATGGTTTTRTACAACTACTCAAGACTTTCCTATAAGATCTGCTTGCAGTAGAGCTGCCTGAGGTTCTTTCCTCCAAATCTGCCACACTRAATTATGTTTTCTACACACTTCACTGGTGTCAATTTGGAAGAGCTGCACTAAGCAGAGATCTTAAGAAGCAGCTTTCTGTCCAGAAAGGGCACCAGAGAGGTGTTCAGGGCACTGAGTGCCAGTCCTATCCATGTGGCATGGCTGGCCACAACTGCTGCTAACACTGTGAAGTGGGCTGTAATTATAGATAAACCACTGTAGTCACACAGATCCAGTCTAAACATAAATAAATATATATCAATGAAAAAAAAATTCTCCAAATGGATCCATGTTTAACAATTTTTGAGCACCACTCCTCTCTGGGATGTTTTTCCTACTTTCACCTCCCAGACAAGCAAGAGGAGCACATGGAAAAGGAAGTGGTCAGCATGCTGCCAAGCAAAGACAAGGTTTTCAATAGTACAGACCTTCAGTGTCTGTGAGGAAGTTTAACTAAACATATAGACATATGTATGCAGAAAAGTTACTTGAAGTCCCATGGACTATTTTCCCCACTTGATTCCCTACCTTTACTTGGAARTACAGAAATTGCACTGGTTGGTCTGAGTATTGAGCCAGTGCTGTGAGCTTTCTGCTTTTATTTACTTATTTAACCTACTTTATTCCCCTTCCTCTAAATGGGTCACATTAGCATCTTTTGTTCTTTCCACCGTAACTTCTTCACACTTTAATATCTTTCACCACATTTTGTTACACTGTGCCTCCCTTTTCTTCAAGGGACTGTTTCAGTCTTGCAACAGGTTCTGATAGAAGAACTCTGGTATTGCTGCTACTTAATGCCAATACCACAGACACTGAAGCTTCCTCCAAAACCAGTAACTCATCACTGAATTTGGTACCTCATCTTTGGATCAGCCCCCTCCCCTACAGCAATGCCTAGAAATATTTATTTATTTATTACCGCCTTCGACTCATTTAGAAACAGTTTCCACAGATGCCCCTAACTCTCCATTAATACATTATAATGTAATGTAATGTAACAGWCTACAGTTTTCAAGTTTTTAACTAGGTAAATAATACCTATCAGCCCTTAAATCTCCATGATAATTTTGGGGTTATATTAACTGTATCTGTAAGAAACATGCAAGTGTTTCTTTTTCCAAAGATACGAARGAAGACATGAAACTGTCAAAATGAAGGAGAGAGAAGGATGTTCCTGTAATAAGGCTTAAGCTTCCTTCCCCAATTAAATTCTTCTACATTGTTGCTGTGAACCTTAATGGGATGGCACAGACACAGGATTCTCAAAGCACAGCACTACAGACAGCACAAAACAGGCGACAGCTACCACAGAAGGAGTTTATCGAGASTTTTCACCACCATTCTAAGAGACATCTTGGATACTGCAATGTTGAACAATTAGTAAAAATTAAGCATCTTTATTTACAGCATCGCAGCTAGAA
Source organism: Malurus melanocephalus (assembly GCF_030028575.1). Taxonomy (NCBI): domain Eukaryota; kingdom Metazoa; phylum Chordata; class Aves; order Passeriformes; family Maluridae; genus Malurus; species Malurus melanocephalus. Next base: position 654,670 of record NW_026623514.1, on the reverse strand, counting down.
GCCAATGAGAACGGAGTTCTCTCCTTGTGAACTGAGCCAGCAATGATGAGACTGGGCTGGAGCTCAGGGTGTGAGGACAGCTCTCAATGTCAAGACAAAAGAGTACAAGAGGATAAAGACCTAAACAAAACACCTTAATGGGCTGTCTTTAATTCCCCCGGGTATCCCCCCACCAACATCACAGTACACAATGGATAAAAGTGATTGAAACTTTAAAAAAAGGAGAGAGGGAGGGATAAAACAGTGAAACAGAGTAATCTGTCCTGAGATCAAGACAAAACCTCTGCTGCCTGTGCATTACACTCTACAAAGGTTGTCCAGGTACAACTGTGCAAGTCTTTGCCTAAGTGATCTCTTATTTTGAAAGCAAATTATGCTTCCTTTAAGGACACGGTGACAAAGCAAACCTGAAGCCCAGATAAATGCATTGTCCCTGATGTCCTCAGGATCATTACTGCAAGCCATAGATTTACAGTTAAGGTATGGAAACTAACACAAACCCAATCACAGGTGTCTTCATATTCTAAGAGGATAACTAGCAAAGAAAACATTCAATAAGACAGTGACTCAAAGCCACAAATAATTCCACTTCCTCTATTTGAATGGCCTTCAGGCACTCAGCAAGAAGAAACTTAACCTGCCTGATCACAGAACAACAACCAAAAAAACCTGAAAATASGGATTTTTGTTTTCCACTCTCAGAGGACACAAATATTACCTTGACTCAGCCTCCTCTGATCATGGCTAGACATCTATTTATCTGCACAGTTAAGTCGCTCCTTTCAACACTATTAAAGACTCTGCCARCGCTTCAGAGTGCAACCTTTAGTAACTTTTGCGTTTCGAGAAAACAGAGGTAAGATTCAAAGCCATTGAAATAAATAAGGGATGGGAGAGAGTCAGAAGGAAGGAACACGCAGTCACTGTCTTGAGTTCGAAGCCTCCTCACCTTTTACAAGAGAAAGATGGGCAATAATTTGCAACTAGGAAATGTCACGCAAGAAGTTGGGAAGTGTCCCACTTCTGTTTTCTTTCTGGAGCTTAAAGCACCGAGTTAYGCTTGTTCTCCCCAGACTGTTACCTTTTAAGCACAAAAAAATACATGCAAGTGGAGATTATTACATCATCTACACACTGCTCCAGTTCAATGGCTACATAAAGTTCATCATTTCCCTGCTGAGACTTCCAAGGCGAAACAAACCAACCAAAACACAAACTTTTGTTTCACAAGACAAACCCCACATAATATTCTCAAATCTGTCCTCCATGCTGCTTCTCTCCAAAATCATGTACATCAATAATCTATCCATACTACTGTATTCAGCAGTACATTTAAGGAATATAAAAAAACTGCCAATAATGAATGTGCATCATTTAAAGGTTTTGACATGTGAGTTTTTAATGCATTGTAGACAAGCATTAAATTCAATCCTCTTTTCCTAACACCTCACCTGAGCAGTTCCCATCATAACCACAATTTCACCAAAAACACAGCATTAGATGCTCCACACCTTAGCCATTAAGCTGAACAAGCAACTGGAACAGGATCTTGAGAGYTGCAAGTAGAATTAAGATCCATAGTCTCACTCAGCGCAATAAAGCCACTGCTTGTCAAATCAGTGATTTTTACTGTCTGAACACTGTYAGTCTGTGGCCATGYAACATTGAATTTGAGACAAGACTGCAGCTGAACTTTTGCCCTGAATGGTACGAGAAGTTTCAACCATAAGGAGTTCTCCAGTCATAATTTGTTTTAAAGCAATATATCATTTCAGAGGTTTCAACGAAGGCTGGCTTTCACCGTCATTCTCTAACCAAACATTTGCAACTTCCAATCTCTCGACCATGTCAATGGCCAGTATACTGCCCCAAGAAAGACAGAATATTCCAGCATGCCAGATACCACCAAAATGGTTAGACTTTCGAGCAGTTTAAGGACCAGCTGACACAGCAACATAAGGATGAGTTAGCTGAATACAAACTGCGGCCACATGAAAGAAGACATATGAACATTTCATCTCTCTGAAGAGTTATTCTGGGTAGACACTTGACCCTAATAAGATTCATTCACAATAACATGAGAAACAATATAATAGCACACCACTAGTGGATAGGAATCTGACCAATAACCAGTTTAGGAGGGGATGTATGACCTATCAAAAGCTGAAAGTGCATTGTTTCTTAAGGTWGGGKTTTTTTTGTTCAGACTTTCAAGACCAATGAGTAATTGATGCTATTAACATAAACAAAAGTAGGTCTTTGTGTTGTCCCAAAACCACAATTCCTTTGATCCATTCTTTAATGTGCGCTTGATTTTCAGGAATTTCTAATATTTCATTTTAAAGAAAAACGCATCTTATTCTTGAAAGAGTAGTGTGCACTGACAAAAGGGGCTGGGGCCAAGAAGAGCTTACTTCACTGACTGATGTACAAGTAGCTGCTGCTGAGCATGTTCCAAGCAGCAATACCCTCATGGGCCTTTTCTAAACCTCACAGTGAAATGTAAATGATGATCTAGAACAGCAGATTCACAGCGTTCTAGAAAAACAGTGTAGCTGGAAAAAGGGAAGCAAGACAATGCTGTGAAAACCTTTATAAATTCTGGCTCTGAAAAACTCACTATTGGGACAAGATAAAGGAAGCAGGACACTGACAAGAGATGTTACATGCAATCTAAAACCTCAATAGTGAAAACATGACTGATGGCATGCAGTCTAGCTGCTCTAGAACAATGTCTGCCAAGTYCTCTCCTCTGAAAAAAGAGCAGCACCCACAGCTCAWCAAACAAAMAAWAAAWAAAAAAAAAWTWAAARCAAACAAACAGTCCATGATGTATGTTATCTAGCATGTATCCAGATGAATAAGCAAATCAATTTTTGAGTGATGAATGACTGTAAAAGGTTTGCCACATCACGTGGCTTTCACTTTAGTCTATTTGGGGTAATGTCTATTCAGGCACCAAGAGGAAGCAGACAGCTGATGCTAGAAACARCAAGGCCTGCAAAAGTTTGTTTAATACACTCGTTTCAAGTTGTGCAAATCTGAGTCTTAACAGTTTTTTTCCTCCACTTTTACCTACAGTCATCAAGAAAGTAGGACCTCACTAAATGGCCTATATTCTGTTCTTAATACTAACACCTGACACAAAAAGAACCTTTAAAATCTCCCACTGGCCSCAAAGACTGTGTTTAGCCTTAAAATGAAAAAGCACCAAAAGGTTAAAAAATGTCCATGTCTGTTCCAGCCCCTACTAGCACCACCTTTTCTAAATGTCATAATTATAACTTAATTGGTCCATCCCTCTTTTCTCCGAAAAATTACCTGACATCAGCAATTTGTCCTCTCAACTCTTGCCTTCAAGAGAACTTTTAGAAGAAATTCTCCCAGCTGAAACTGTTTTGAAATATCAAGCACTCATGCACAAAATTCTTTACTTAAAAGAAGTTATTTTGATAGTAATTTGTGTTTGTAGAGCTTTAAGAGTTGTTTTTAGAACTTACTTGCAACCAGKTTTTTTTTTAAACTTTACACTTATATTTATGTGTACGTATGCATACATATATGGAACGCAAACAAACCCCACAGCTGCTAAAAAGAAATAAGGATTGCTACTGGCAATTGCTTAACAGTCAAACTTACTAAAACACCATTCAAGTCATTTTTCCCTACTTTGCCAAAGAGGGAAAAAATTAAAGTCAGCAACTACAAGCGACTACAAAGCAATTAGAYAAGCACTTCAAYAGTTTCAGTAAGAGTAAAGGATAGWYGCGTCCAGTCAAAGTCAAAAATSATTTCTCTGGTGAGAAAGTCAGGCGCAGCTTTGCACGAAGCGTGACGCGGTGGGAGCCCCGAGCGCAGCAGTACCGGCTCCACAGACGCGCAGCTCCGGGCGCCGCGGGGCGCGGAGCGGGCCACGACCGGCACGGCCCGCACGGGCAGCACCCCATTACTGCCGCGGCGTTCCCAGCCCGGCCCTCCCGCCCCCAAAGCGGAGCGGCTCCGCACAGCTCCGGCCGTGCACCGCCGGCAGCTCCGGGACCGGCA
>NW_026623514.1:613987-650586 GCF_030028575.1 Malurus melanocephalus | reverse complement strand
GAGAGCGGAGCGGAGCGGAGCCCGCCGTGCGTGAGGCGGCCCTCGGCTCCGCCCGCTCCCGCCGCGCACAGACCGCGCCGCGCGCCCGGCTGTCAAACCGGGGCGGCCCGGCGAGCTGAGGCCGGCGCTGGGCCTTTGTGCGCGGGCGCGCATCTGTCACCGCGTCCCCGGGCCGCGCGGCGCACGTGGGGCGGCGGGCCCGGCCCCGCTTTGTGCCGCAGGTGCCGGGCCCGCGGAGCCATCTTGGGGCAGGCGGCGCCCCCCGGCCGCGCTCACCTGCACGATCTCGCCTTCGGCGCTCAGCGTGGCCCCCGCGCGGGAGAAGCGGCCCTGCAGCCCCGTGGTGTAGGTGGTGTAGTCGCCGCTGGGGCTGGACTCGAAGAGCACCACCTCCACGAACGCCGTCTCCTTGCCCAGCGCCGCGCCCGGCGCCGCGGCCAGCAGCACCCCGAGCAGCAAGAGAGGCGGCGGCAGCGGCGGCACGGGCAGCCCCGCGCCGGCCCCGCAGCCCCTCATCGCGCGGCGGGAGGAAGCGGCGCCCCGCCGCCGCGCATCTCTCCCGAGCGGCTCCAGCTCCGGGGCCGGGGTCCCGGGCCGGTCAGCGTCCCATGGCAGCGGCCCTCCCGCCGCGCTGCGCCCCGCTCCTCGCTGCCGCGCTCCCCTTCCCTCGCCCCGGCTCCTCTCCGCCCTGCCAAGCCGCTTCCCTTTCATCTGCTCCACGTGACGGCCACCACGGGGTTATCCCCGCCCTCCGCGCCGCGCTGACCCGCTCAGTCCCTCCCGCCGTGCACACACCACCCGCAGCCCCGCCGGGCCCGGCCGAGCCGAGCTGCTCCCGCGGCTGCGGGCGGTCCGACCCAGCCCGGCCCGGCTTCGCGAGGGTCTGGGAGCAAGCGGCACTGGGGAAGGCCCTGCCGGGATCGGCTTCCCACGCGGCCGGGCCTGCAGGGCCGGGACGTGAAGGGCAGCCCCGGCGACCTGTGGCAACCGCCCGGGCCCGCGTCCTCCGGGCTGCTGCCCGCCGGTGCCGGGGCCCCCGCGTTACCCAGCCGTGGGCTGCGGGCCGGGGTCCGTAACGAGTCGGCCCGGCCGCTTCCTGGCGCTGCCGGGGCTGGAGGCCGCCGGCCATGCCCGGCTGGGTTAGAGACGGATCCCGGGTGCGGTGGCTGCGCCGTGCAGCCCCGCCGRTGGTACAGCCTGGGTGGACGTGCCCTGGCGGGCGGAACAGTGCTCCGTCAACACACGTACCATGGGCACCTCTTACCCGCACAGACACCGCTGCACGGCGGGACCGATGTGTCAGCGATTTGGAGCCGGCACCCACGGGCTCCTCGTTTCTGTCTAGGGCAGGACTGGCTCATCGGCCCCCTGATCCCAGTTTCCTGAAATTGAGTTAGTGGAGACTGGCTTACCTGGGCTCTTTGGCATGGCTGTACGTGCAAGTGTACAAAACCTCCATCGATGGTGGGGGGAAAATGTGTTGGTAGTGATTTTTGTTTCAGTCTCGCACTGATGAACTGGATGTCAGCCAATTACACATTTTTCCATTAGAAGTATGTATAGCTAAGTCATGGAACTCATTAATACATGATGTTACAGAGCCTAAAATTATAACTTGGTGACAAGAAGGATTGAGACAAACTGAGCCAAGATCACTTGTTGGCTATGAAACACAATGTTTGGAAACAAAGCCCAACCCTAACTCACTGGCAGAAGAAATAATACCATAGTCTATAAATGACCCACTCTTTTCCCAAATATTACAGGTGAAGACAAAGTAGTGGCATCTGTAGCATGACAGAGTGAGCAATATTAGCTTAACAAAACATGGAATATTTTTTCAGTGGCAAAAGGCCAAGAAGGGATCACAGGAACATATACTCGGGCTCCTCCAGCAAGCCACAAAATACCCACCTAAGATTATGCTACAGTGGTTCAAAGGTCACAGAACTATTGCATGCTTAGAAAGGGAATTAGAAGGGACATCACTCTGGTGCATTATGCATACTTAGATGTAGTTAACAGGTGCAAATTTTAGATTATTGGTACGTTTCAGTACGATTGCAGAAATGCATGGCATCATCTAATTAGAAACATTTTAATCCTGTAGTGCAAACTACCTCTACTTGATTTTCCTTCACTCACGAGGCAAAAGGCTGATGCTTTGTCACCATATGATTTCCTACATCACAATCAATATAAGAGCAGCTTAAAATGTTTGGAAGCTACCTATGGAAAAAGATGTGAATGGGACCCTATATAGCAAGTGGAGAGCATCCTATGCCAAAAATAAGAGTTGCTGAGGATCTGATCTACTCCACTAAACTATTCATATCATTGGACTACAGACACAGTAAAATTGCCTTGAAGCAGCCTCACAGTCAAATACTGAGGAGTGACATGAGGCACTAGGTCTCAGGTCACCAAGTTCCCTTGACTTGGGCAGAAATCCAAGCAGGAAGTTGCAGGAAGAGAATGGACTGTCTATCATTAAAGCATCAAATATTTCTAATTGGCAACCTGCCCACTTGGCAGCCTATAGTTCACAATTCAGTTATGCCATAATACTTCAGATATGTTTTCTTTTTTTTCMCCCTGAATAACAAACTGAGGCCCAGAGTCTGAATACAGAAGTCTCAAGCATTTATAACTACAGCTGAAGACAGTGAGAACTGTGAATTGAGAATAACTAAATTATGTGCAATGTCAAATGGTCTGAGAAAACATGCTCTAGGCAATTCAGTCTCTTCTTCCAAGTCATAAGTGACAGAACCAGAGGAAAAAACACTCAGGCTTCACCAAGGGAGGCTAGAATTGGCTATTAGGGAAAATTTCTGCATGGAAAGGGTTGTCAAGCATTGGAACTCCACCTYTGTGGAGCCACCATCCCTTTGGAGGGATTTAAAAGATGCATGGATGTGGCACTTGGGGACATGGTTTAGTGATTTAGCTATGCTGCGGGAATGGTTAAACTCAATTGTCTTACAGGTCTTTTCCAACATAAACAATTCTGTAATTCTATCTCAGAAGCAGGCAATCAACACTAGAGGATGCTTTTGACACTGAACTTCCTACATCTCATTTCCCTTGCAAAGAAATGGTTATTTTAGAACCCTCCTCCCTCTGCTCTTGAGAGAAAGCAAAGTGAAGTACCCACATAATAGTGTGATGAACGTTATAGAGAAAGCCCAAAACAATTCTCAGAGCAGATAAGCTGTCTATAGGAAAGATAAAAAGAGCTGGTTGATAACTCGGACTACTGTCCCCATTCCCTACGCATTTTAACACTGTGCTCTGCAGAGTTTATTTCATAAGTAAATGATATTGGTGTGCCTCTTAATAAGCAATAGKAACAAATGCTGTCCTTTTCCCAGTAAATTCACGGACATGTACATACCTGCCCTTTTTCTCTGAGACAGGATTTCACTGCACAGCCTCTTAGGGTTGACTTACAGCGTTACTCAGACACACCCGAGTGCTTGATGAGTTCTCACTCTGAAGGAGCACCGGCAGTTCCTCACGCCGATCCAAGGGGCGTCGGGAGCCTGGCCGGGGAGGGGCCGTTTGCACTGCGGTACCGCCACCACCAGGTGTCCCCCGAGGCTCGCCGCGCCCTGCGCTGCGGGACGTGGCCACAGTGTCTGCGGAGCAGGAATTGAGTTAAACATGTCTGAAATCAAGAGATGATTTAAAAGTATCTCCCACAGCCTTGCAACTTCATGTAGGCAAACAGTTTGGAACAAAAAGCACATTGTAATGGATAACAATTTTTTKATATTTATGAAAATGATGCTTTTGTCATTATCATCAATTATTCTMAATTAAAGTAACAAACCATTGTAACTTGTCAGCTTAATTAAAGACCAAAAAGAATAGTCAGAGGATATTTGTACAAAGAAAAAAATGTGCAACTGTGGTTTTGCCTCTTGCTGTTTAAGGTTTGGAAATACAATTCATCCAAGTAAATCAACATTGAAACAATGCAAATTAACCAACTGACTAGACACAACTTCAATTAGAAAAAGCTTTGTGAACAAAAATTTTACTCARTGTGTGAATAGTGAAGGTTTCCAATGTTTTAAACAACAAGTAGTCTTTTAAATCTGTAAAAAAGGGAAACATGGTGATTTGGGAATCCTTCATCTCTCTGTACATGTAATTGTCTAGTGAAGGGAAAAAATAATAATGAATCAGGTCTGTAAAACTGAATTATGTAATTTTGTAACTGAAAATACCTTTATTTAGATAACTTCAGCCCTTTCTTTTTGCCCAATACACAGTACAAACTCAAGTAGGAGTTGCAAGATGGTACAGCCATACTTGGTGCTTTCCTTCAGGGTCCTCACCAAGGCAAGCAGGCAGGCACAGTAGACCATGTTACCAAAAAAAGAAAAAAGAATTCTAAGAAACAAACGTAGGGAATTATTGCTATGTGCTTTTTGATCATCTAAAAATCTCTGTAAAGTCTGACAGGAACAAAATGGATTTGGAAAAAATTTGGGGCCGTATTTTCCAAGATTCTCAGTATCCATTCTGCAAGAAAGACCCTTAGATGCATTCATACAAATGTCTTTCACAGCAGTCCTGTGTTCCTGAGATTACTGTATATCACGTCTACACACTTTCAGTTACAGTTGCACTAAATCCCAGATTACTGTTAATTTCATGTGTTCATTATGTCAATGCTTAGCAATTTCCTCATTCACAAAAATAAAGAAGCATCCAATGTAAATAATACTTAAATAACACACCCTACATATTTCACAGAATCATGTTCATATACAACCCAGATACCAACATTTCTGCATTTCATTCAACATTGTTTCTGGAGTAAATATAGGGTACAAGTTGCTGTTCATGAAGCCCTACCTCAAGTAATGATACAAAATGAACAATATATAAATATCACAGAATAAACCTGAAGCACACGGTTGAGGTGCATAAGGTATCAGCTGCTAATACTAATTGCAATATGAAGAACACTATGCTAAAGCCAAAAGATAGATTTCACCACTTCTGACCAGCAAAAGTAAAAAACATTCTGAAAATGTTACTGGCTAAAATGAAGGAATTCCTACATAACAATGGATTTGTTCATGCGACGGTGAGTTAAGCAACTATTTACTCTTTTTCATCTTGGATTATCTATTATATTAAAGGCTCACCTAAGTTACAAGATCTGACTGGCACTTTTAATTAATCACCTTAAAACACTCATTTTCTACATTCAAGCACTAGTACATGATCTGTTTAATCAGTAGATGAAGGGCTTCAGCTGTCCCTGTCTGTTTACRTAAGAGTTATCATTAAAGTCAGTGCTAACAGAGCTAATCAGTGAGGCTACCAGAGAGAAACCRTAATAGACTTGTCCCTCTCTGAACACCAGCTGCTACTCTGTGCTGTCTGAGTAGTCAGCAAATCAAAAATGTAGAAGACAGGAGATGGATGATTCTGACAACACCCTCCACGTTTTGGGTCGTGCTGAACCTATGCTGAGACRGAACTGGTTCCCAACCCGACATTTCCTGATAATTTCCTCTTTTCACACAGGGTCACATGACAKMTGAAGACRGGGTTCTGCATGCAAAAGTCACCCAAATGGAATTCAAAAYTACAAAATGAGAAAGTTTCCAGGATTCTCAGGAGCTCTGGATTTCTAAAAAAATTTCAAAGCCCAGGGAATGCCTAAGAAATAAGAAAAGGTTTTTCCTTTCAAATGCTGGCACTGCTCCAAAGAAGAGTTAGCTTCTGCCAACAGGAAGGAGCCATCAAGTTTTCCTAAGCATGGTTGTTTACCTCCCTGGGTATTTTCCAAGAGGTTCCAGTTCTGAACCAGGATGCGCAAACAGAAAAACTTACTGGAACAGGAGCTTTCAGTTATGTAAGGTTTCAAGTTAGCTGTTTTCCTCAGAGAGCTTACTCAACATATGAAACACAGGCACAAAACCCAGAACAGTGTTRTCAGTCCCCTGGGACAGCGTAACAGCAAGTTCAGTCTCTCCTGAACTGTCCAAGCACATTCTGCAGCATCACCCCCAATGGTGCATTTGCTACATCACCTCAAGTAAGTGTAGGATCTTTACCTTTTTTCTTTTGCGTGTGACAACCACTGCTAATTGTGCATCAATGTACACAGGTGAACAGAGCACCCCTTCTGTGCACAGCTCCTGTGGCATCTCGCAGAACTTCCAAATCCTGCATAATCTACACAACTCTATGCTCCACATTTTGCTGCCAGCAGGGTGAGAGAACTTTGCAGGGAAACACTGTGCTTGGGACCAAGCTAGAAAGAGAAAAGCCAAAGAGATAAAGTAGGACTAAACATGGCCATAGGTATTATAATCAGACAAACCACAGCCAAGCACCAGAGATGCCAACAGCTAGACCTTTAAAAGAGAAAGGKAATCCATGCAATGGAAGTGGAATCAAAGACAGAGGAATGGTGTGGGAAGGGGACGGGCCAGGTTGTTTGGAAGCAAAAGCCAGAACAATGAAGCAAAGCCTGAATGCCAACAAACAACCATAACCTCCTCTTGACGTGTGGGATTCCTGCAGAGATCAGGAGTGCCCACCAAACAGATCACCTGACCTGAGCCCATTTTCCTGGCTAAGTGACCCAAYAGTGTTTGATTCCCAGCTGGAGTCTCTCAGGGAGTGGCAAATGGCATAAACCTTCCCAAGGACATCTGGTGGCTATGTATAAAAATCTGTTTACAGACTAATGTTTGCAGAGTTTTCCAGTAACATTCACTTCACTTTTACAGAATTGGCAGCACAGRGTTGCCAACCTTTCTGTTTACTGTGGAGTGGATATCTTGTCTTCTTTTMAATTCCCATAAATTGTTTGCTCCAAGCTCTGAATGTGTAAGAGGAATTTGCTTCTCTGTCTGACAAAATAAATCAAATCAAAAGATCTTTATCTCAAAATACTGCCATGTAAGCAGGCAGACTTTCCCTTTATAATTAGCATCTGTGACAGCGTAAGAGGGATTAGGAAGCTGTCTCTATACTGGCACTTCTGCTGTTTAATAGGCATGTCTGTTTTCTGGAAAAATTAGWAAATTGGCAAAAATTGCAACTGCTAGAAAAAAACGCCTAACCTCTACTTAACTTGCAGAATATTTTTGTTCCAGAAACACTGATAGCAKTGCCTGAGACTTCTTTTGTGAATCAGAAGCAAGACTTGATTGACTGTGGTGATAGGAGAACAAACTCTACTGGCATGGGGAGGCAGATAACCCTACAACAGGGCCATGTGAGCTCTGTCACAAGACGTGCTGCCTGAGTCAAATGATGCTGCCTGTAGTGGCYGGAACACTGCTATGGGGAAAACACAGATAGAACTCCAGTAAGAAGGTCTGAAGGTATGAGAAGAGTTGTAGCAGGAGTCAYTTGAGGTATARGTGTGAYGGGATCTYTCCCTTGCCACAAAATCAGCTAGGTCTGAGGATTGAAACATAAAGATGATCAAAGTAAGACTCCACTATGTCACCAMCAAGATCTAAGATGAAACTTGGGCAGACTYACCCCACTGTTGCTTGCARTTCTGGGTAGTAGCAAGTACCAGTAACATACGTGGGTGGAACATGAGGACAAGGAACTGCAATGCAARGTACACATATGTTAGGAGAGTCATGGTTTAAAGCTGAACTCACCATGTCTTTTCCACACTTCTCTGGGGGTGCACTGGAAACAATCACAGAGGCCAATGAAGCAGACAGAATCTTAATAATTTATTARGTATTAATGGAGAAGGGATGAGAACTGAGCAAAAATCACGTTTCTGAAGGGCTTGCTTGTGGCAGTGTTAAGAGAAGGCAAAGCCAGTGTCGCTTCAGAGAGCATGCAGGCAGGGTGGCAGTTCCATGCAGGAGGCAGAGGATACAGATTCTGCATATTCCCTAAGACTGAGAGCACTAAAACTCTGAAAGATGCACTTCTGAATCCCAATATGTAATAACAAAATTTAAGAATAAGTAAAATTAGTGTGCTTTACAGGTTTTGAATAACCTTGGTTTAGGCTGCAAAACAGGTTCCCTTGTCATTTAATCAGCTATTGATACAGGTATGGGAACACTCCAGCTGTTGTCAAGAACTTGGGGGCCCGGGCCACTTTCCAAGTATTTTCAGACACACATTTGGCAAGCAAGCTCTTTCTCCAGTGATGATTGCCAGTTAACCTTTTCTCTACACCCCCTTCTTCCATTTTACTTCCCTCCCCTATTCCCCCTTTTTTCATACACAGATAACATTCAACACACATTTCTTTCTTTGTATCTGATATTACACAAGGGCAAAGCCTCTCCACCTTCGTTAAACAATATGATTTCCTCTGGTGGGTTGGCCACCTGGAACATAAAACATAAAGCTATGTTAGCAGGAACTAATGTGGTTTCTGGCAGGACAGCCAACAGTATCCTCATTGGCACATCCTTGGTGGTAGTGCTGACCCCCTCAGCGGGGTGAAAGGCAGGGTGAGAAGCATTCTTGAGTCACGCGCTTCACAGGATTACATCCAGTGACTGAAAAAAAAGGAAAAATACAAAGACCAAAATGCGTAAACAGTGAAGAAAAAAAAAAAGTGGAAATCAGAATTAAACTTTAASTCTTTTAGTTAAAATCCTCTGAGAGAGAGTCACAGTGAAAGACCAGCTTTATGGACCTTTTCTTTGACACTCTTTTACCCAGTGATTCAACCATGTATTTTAAAAAGGACTTTATGCATCCTAATGGTCGTAACATAGCATAAATATGTTCTCAGCAACTGTGCCACAGATAGTCTTAGGACTACTAAAACTATTCTACAGGACAAGAATGCAGGGTGTCATGCCCTTCTTTTGCTAGCTATTACTGCCAACACTAGACATGCTAATGGATGCCGTTATTATATTCAGTAACAATGGACACCACCAGTGCCAAGGGCAACTTCAACTTTTGTGCCTGGTTACACATCACTCTGAAGCAGCTCAGGCACCACTACTGGCATRTATGTCCCCGCACTTCTGTAGTTTATTCATGATCACAAGTGTTTGTTGCAAAAGGAAACATGCTTTACCTGGGCTCTGGTTCAAAAAAAATAAATAGGAAAATTAAATCACCTGCAGACAGAAAGTTAGGGGTTTTCTTCAGTCAAAATACTAAGATATCTGGATATCTTTATGATAAATCATAWCTCCCCAGTAAAGCTATAAATATCACAAATCAACATGAGGCAGCCCTGTTCACCTTGTTTAGCACTTTTCTTGCAAATAAGGGCAACTTGAAATGGATGTCTGAAAACTGAAGCAGTTATTTACTGAACCTGCATTTTGGTAGAAAACAGAAACACTTCAAATTGGGAATTGGAATTACAGAAGAAACATGAGTCCAAATCCAGAAGAGACACACAAAAGAGAAGCAGACACTTTTCAATGGCCAGCAACTAAGGGGCTTAGCAGGACCAGAACAAACAGCTTTTTTTGCACTCAGATTAAAAGGCTTATCGAAAAATTGCCATATTTTTCACAAAGGTGTCAAAGTAGAAAGATGAACTTTCAGCCTTAGCTCAATGTCATGCTGCAGTGCGTAAGAAAAGAACAAACACAAGCTYACAAATGCAGTTTGTTCTCTGTATCATGAAAGCCTGGCAGAACTCCAGTGCTGGAGTAATGCCAAACCAGCACACCAGTGWCTTTGATCTTCTAAAGCTCATGTTTTTCCTTTAGTGTTTAACATCTCAACTAATTTAAAATCAATGTACAAATGGCTTCCAGAAATAATTGTGAGGAGCCAAAGTTTCAACATTTCATAACTGTTCAGGTCGTTGGCAACTGTCACAAGTGGAAASTTGGAGGGCTTCAGGCACTAAGTTGTCGATAGTTCAAACACCCTCCATGCCCTGCATGGCTTTGTGTTGCTGTTGGTAGGYTGCTGAACACCTGCATTCCCATGGGCAGAATATTTCGAGGCTTTCTACACACAAAACTGTTATTTACCTGAACCCAAGATTTATCAGATCTGACACCAACCCATCAGGGCAGGGTGATTTCCTTYCTCAGACACCACAGAAGGTTGTGCTCACTTCACTCCCCACACAGCACTGCTTCTGCTACTCAGAACAGGCTAGGGGCAGCCAGCTGAGGGATCTCTGCATCCCGGAGGGATTTCTGCGCGGCCTCCTGCAACTTCCATTCATCAATCACTAACCTCACTGTTTGTTTGTTTTTTTTTTTTTTTTTTTTTTTTTTTTTTTTTTTTTTTTTTTTTTTCCCAGCCCATTTTTAGCCCATTCTCATGACATCTGCTACAGTTCCATTGTTGTATTCCCCAGGATTCTGCTTGTGACTGCTTGTGGCATACTCCGGAAAGGATGTCAGAGAGACGCTTCAGCTGCATCGCCACGTCAGGCCCGGCTCAGTGCATCCTCAAGGTACTGCACAAGTTCAGCTACCGCCCCTAAGCCCAGCACCACTGTCGCAGGAGGGCACGGTCCCTCACGGCCCTACACGGTCCCTCACGGTCCCTCAGGATCCCTCACAGTCCCTCAGGATCCCTCACAGTCCCTCAGGATCCCTCACGGTCCCTCACGTCCCCTCATGATCCCTCACGGCCCCTCACGGCCCCTGACATCCCCTCACGCTCCCTCACATCCCCTCACGGTCCCCTCACGGTCCCCTCACGGTCCCTCACATCCCCTCACGGTCCCAGCTCCCCCCGCCTTTCGCAAGCCCCGCCCCTCGCCGCGCGCCGGCGCCTCACGGACCGCAGCCCCGTTGTCTGATGCAATTTGCTTCCCTCCTTGCTCGCGCTCTCGGGCCAATCACGGGCTCCCCTGCCCGTGACGTCACGCCCCCTAGCCAATGAGCGAGAGCCACGATGGTAGAAATCCGGGTGGGGCCGCGCGGGGCGCAGACGGCCGTGACGCCGGGCGGTGTGTGTGCTGCCSTCCTGTCTCGCTGCCTTCCGCCATGGCAGCGCTGCCCGGTGCCGCGGCCCCGCGGCTGCTCCTCATCCCCAGCAAAGCAGCCGAAGCTCCCGGCYCCGCGGCTGCCCGGCATCTTTCAGTTGTCCTGCCGGCAGGAGCCGACGCCGGCCTCCCGGGGATGGAGACCACACAGCCGGCCCGTAAGCGGCAGCGGCTGACGCATCTGAGCCCGGAGGAGAAGGCGTTGCGCAGGTGAGTGGAGGGCAGCGGTGGGAAGGCCGTGGCTCCCCGCCGCGGCTTCTTCGCTGTGCTGACGGCCGCCCTGCCCCGCAGGAAACTGAAGAACCGCGTGGCCGCCCAGAGYGCCCGCGACAGGAAAAAGGCGCGGATGACAGAGCTGGAGCAGCAGGTGGTGGAGCTGGAGGAGGAGGTAAGAGGCTGGGGAAGGTAAGGGCTGGAGGAGGAGGTGGTAAGGGGCGGCCTCCCTGCATCACGGCTCTCTGCAGAACCAGAAGCTGCTGCGGGAAAATCAGCTTTTACGGGAAAGGACGTGTAACCTCGTGCGGGAAAACCAGGAACTCCGCTGCCGCCTGGGTTTAGATGCTCTGAAGACGGAGGAGGAGAGTGACGAGTTCCAGGTGAGCCGCGCTGCTGGCGCGTCCGCCCCCGCTTTGGGCAGAGCTGCCCCGCTCCCGAGGTAATCTCGGAACAGTGGGCAGGGATATGCAGGAAATACCTTTGTCCTCCAAATGGAGGCTGTCTTAACAGGTACAGAGTCGAAATAGGTGCYGCTGGTAATGTGGGAGATAGAAAGCTGACGAGTTCCAAGCTRTTTCAAGATAGTTTATCTGCTTTTGTATGTTCTGTTATAGAAGTGAGCTAGAAACTGTTATAGTCGCATAGGCGTGTCTCAGAAGAACGGGGGTTGTGGTGGAGGGGGTCAGCTSTCATTTAAAAGTGGCAAACAAAATAAATGTGCAGGTGTAAGGACACTTCAGTTAACATTGGAAGTGGTCTTACCTTCAGGTTCCTACAGAACAAGCAAATAGAGAATTTCACATTAGAATCCTTTGCAGAAAAATTGTGATCTTCAGGATTATGTACTGTACTGCCTGCCGAACATTTGCAGTGACTGAGTTTTTTCCTTGCTACAGGCTGTGAAAGAATCCCAGGTGGATGAGATTAGATTGGTGACCGGGTCCGCTGAGTCCGCAGCACTCAGACTACGTGTTCCTCTGCAGCAGGTGCAGGCCCAGCAGTCACCATTTCTGATAATTTCCACGTGGATTCTGATGGCAGTGACTCTTCAGACTCTGAGGTGAGCATCCAGTCTTATGCAAAGTATCCATGAAATTCAGAACCACTGTAGATTTAAAACTATTCTTACAACATTTTGATGTTAAAGCATTTGATGATTTTCATTTGCAGTTGGTTTGTTTTACAAGTCTGGGAATGCCTATGTGTGCCTCAGAACAGCTGTTACRCTGTATCCAGTGAGTGCAGGAGTTYARCAACATSCAAATGAAAAAACCCAGCCCCTACAGCTTTGGTCRTGGGCTGGTCTGCCTAAGGCAGGTTCTGGTCTGTGCACTGCGTAGCCTGCAGGTGCTGTGGTGTTTGTACCTGAGGTGTAAAAGATCTCAAGGAGTTTCTTATAGTGGCTGTGAATTTCAAATGCATATATAATTCTTTGGGGATTGCCAGTACCCATACCAAAAAGGCTGTGGACAAAGAATGACTTCCCTGGTATAGATTGCTCAGAAGGGTGTGGAGTCTCTCACCGGAGAGAGTTAAGAACCATGGCAATYCTGTGCCATGTGCTCTAGAATGACTGCTTGARCAGGGAAGTTGGACCAGATGTGACYTACTGTGGTCCCTTCCAAYCTGGCAGATTCTGTGAATTCTGCAAGATAACTAACTGCCTTAACCGTGTGTTTGGTAATCTTGGTAAGAAAAACTGTGATGGCATTTGTGTATTGTAACTTCCACATGGGGGTTAATGGATGGCACGTTTGGTGTTTGGCTGTTACAGTAATAAACTGTCTTTCTAAAACAGTATTTCATTTTGCAGTCTGATCTCCTATTGGGCTTTCTGGACAGTCTGGACCCAGAGATGTTTCTCAGATATGCTGGTTCAGAGTCAACGTGCCTGGAAAAGCTGGAGGAAGAGATCTCTGGAGAAACAAATTCCATACCAAGCGCCCTGTCTCCCTCTTTGGGGTCCCCATCAGCTAAGCTGGAAGCCATTAATGAACTCATAAGGTTTGATCACGTGTATACAAAACCCCTGGTAGTGGAGATTCCTGTCGAAGTGGGCAACCAAACCAATATGCTAGTGAAAATTGAGAAAGAACCTCTCTCTTCATCTGACGACAAGGCTATCCCTGAGGTGCCAGTGTCTGTGAAGAAGGAGCCTGTAGACAGCTTCATGCCTGAACTGGGCATTTCTCATCTGCTTTCTTCTTGCCATAGCCTTGAAGCCTCGAGCTACTTGTTGGATGGCTGTAGTGACTCTGGGTATGAAGGATCCCTGTCTCCCTTCAGTGATACGTCGTCCCCGCTTGGTGCTGACCATGCGTGGGAGGATAGCTTTGCCAAGGAACTCTTTCCCCAGCTCATCAGTGTCTAACCTGGTAGTGTTACCCCTTGGATAACTGTCCTGGCAAGATACCAGCATCTACCACTTCAGGGTGTCTGCGTGGAAAATCAAGTGCATTCAGAAAAGCATTGTTCATTTTTACCCATGCTAGTAGATGGCGTGATGGTATGAAAAAGCCAAGGATGTCCTGTCCTGCCTTGGCTTCCCCACCCACAATCAGTGTTGGCTTAGGAGAGAGGAAAGTTTCTCAATAACTTCCTAATTCTAAATAAATGTGAAAATGTAATGTTTTCCAGTTAAAATTTTACCATCAAAAACTTCAGTGGGATATTCATGAATAGACACCTGGACTAAACCTTTATAGTCTCTAAGTCTTAAAGCTTTACTAAATGCTTGTTTTCCATTTGCTATGTAGAGTTGCTTTCTCCATTTAATATTTAACTGTATTGGTGCAATTAAAATGCAGTGCAGCTCACTGATCCTTTTTTGCTTTAGAACTCAGTGGGGAGGGGAGAGTATGTGGGCCTTGCAGAATTTAAGTCCCTCGGTGTCTCATCCTGCCACAATTCATTGATGATCTGTGCTCATAGGGTGTCTGCAGCTGGATGTTTCAGCTGTTTCCTTTTGGGGACACTGGATGTGGTAGAGGGGTTTGTGTGAGGGCCATGAAGAGCTACTCGAGCAAAACCTTCAGCCTCTATAAGGCAGGCAGCTGGTAGGAGCTTGAAGTCTGAAGTCTGACTATYCAAAAATTCACCATGGTAGTGGTGTCACCCTGGTGGCCAGTAATGCTATCYAAACTCAGTCTGAGGGGAGGTGGGTGTGGGAGAGACACGGTGTGAAAAATGTTGCAGATTCTGTTTTGACACAGGAAATCCTGAAGTATGAAATGAACTTGTCAGGAGCTAATTTCAAATACCACAGCAGGACTCCTCATTGTACACGTCCATTTGCTCCTGTATCACAATATAAAAACACTGAGAGGGCGAGAAGAAACTGAAATTTTATACTGAAAATAAGAGAGCTGTTGCAGGTGTTTGCACAGCTGTTGGTTTTGGTACTATTTAATGTTTTGCATTCAATTTTGACAAAAATAACTTGGGGCGGGGAGGAAGGAAAGATGTTTTGGTCACTAACATTCAAGGTGACAGGACTGCTTTGGATTAAAAGCTTGAGCAGCCTAGCTTGTAATAAAGCATTCTATCTGAATAGTGGAAAGAAGTAAAGAGTACAGCTGTGCACTATACAAATTTAGATTGAAAATCCAAGTGAGTCAATGTTTCACCCTGCCTAGAAAACATAGGGGCTTTTTGTTATTTTTAAAATAAAAATCTGAAATGCTATTTTTCTGTCAGCCTAAATGCAGTGGCAATACTAGTCTAGCACACACCCATTTTTTTTCCTTCAGCTGTTTAAAAAACTCTTGAACCATCTCTTGAAGAAGATGGTAAAACAGCAAAGTGTTACATTTTAACAAATTTATTAAAATCTGAATTTGTTTTAAAACTCCTCAAACTTTCGTAACTTGCTTAGTTGTGAATAGTTTAATTCTGAAGTGAAAGATGTGAAAACACAAACTATAGCAACACCTCTTGGTACCCTTATTGCATTGTCAGAGGCTGTTGGATTGTGACAGACTTAAAATAACTCCTCCTTTCAAGCAGTTTCAGGTTATTCTACCATGCTGTTGCCTTCCCTTGACCTGCTGAATACTGTTGAGGAAAAAAGGAGCATGCCCCTAAAATAACAGTTAAATTCAAATATTCTTAAGCCAGGAGAGTACTGTTCAGTTGRAGGAGTGGACATGGGCTCCCAAGGTTTTCACTTTTATCAGGAACGAAACAGTCATCTAAAAAATATTTTAGAAAATTTATTGAAAACTGACATACAAAGGGTGATTTGGTCCCAAGAGAAGGCAGACCAGAATCAGATCTTCTGTATTTCAAAATAAGGTTTTTCCTAATACTGCATTGCATTTGCCATCCTGTTTGTGAACAGCATTGATGAAAGTCTTAATGAAGACAACAACAAATAAAACTCACAAATACAGAAGTCTCTAAAACACCCACAGCTTGATCTCATCCAATCACCCTCTCCAAGTGATTGATGTAGCAAGGATCTTGCTCAGACCTCCTGACACTTGGTTCACACTTTAGACCACTCTTCTATCAATTAAAGCAACTCAAGCCCTCTGTCTCCTATCACAAGGGCAGAAATGTATTGTGAAAAAATGAATGCAAATAACTTTCTGTCAACGCAAAATTCTTAAGACAATTTTTTTCTTCATCTCATGGTCTCTGTCAATAGTCCACCACTATATTCTTGTTTTAGATGACAGGTAAGAGGTCAGTGATGCCCTACTGGCATTGAAGTAAGACAAAAAAGACACATCTGAAAGCCAACCTTTGGTACAAACTTAGCAGGAAAAAAGTATGCTTAAAAGCCATCTACAATTTCTTATTCTRCAGMTCTGATAGGCAATTTGGTAGTTTTAAGAAAACAACTCTTTAGGAAAACAACTGCATCATTTGATGTATTTAGGCCTCCTACCATTTTTTACACCTTCTGTTGCAATTTTAGTGTTGCTGAGATGGTTTCATCACATTTTTAAAATTTTCATCCTTTCTTGTCAGTTTATTTAGCATTTAGAGCTTTCATCTAAAATATTTCCAACCTTGACCTTTCACTATAATCCTGCAAGCTGAAAACCAGTTRCTTGGAGGCACCACATTTTCTACCTGCAGTGACTACAGCCTTTTCCAAACTGCGTTGCTTTACGTTCTGCTCAAGCAGTGGAGCACATCAAAGGCTGTAGGTTTTAAGCACGTTCAGCAGCTTAATAATAYGTAAGAAATTTTACACAGTTCATGCAAGAAATTTATAGAAGACCCTGAAATGAAACTAGACATTWTAGCAAGATAGGCTGCACATGTTCTTCAGCTTAATCAACTTTCCAGAATGCTACAGGTTTATACTGGTTTTCAGAGTAATACCTAATCAAATGTTGGAGTGTTTTTTAATGAAGCTCTGAAATGTTTTATCAAGAAACTTTCAACAAAATTTCAGACAAACTTTCAACAAAAGCAGCAAGACAAACAGGGCTTAACAAATAGGGGTATCTTCTGAACAACCAAAAGGAAATATAACTGCAAAAAGAGAAGYTTGATTTTAAACTTTTTAACTCTCAGCTATGTGTTGTTCAACAGTAAAGAATATCATCACAAAGATTATCTATCAGCTGTGTGAAGGAAAAGTAGATTTTCTTGTGTGAGCAGGTGCATGACTGTGTACTTGCTCCTTTATGTTAGCAAGGCATCAAAACCAGATTGGGACRTAGGTCTCTGAACACAACCTATTCTTGGACAAGAATTTCTTATGAAAAGCCTCGATTCATGAGGCATCTCTGAGAAAGCTCAAGGACTTAAGAACAAAAGATAAACAAGCAAGAGAACTTTAAACAMAAGGAACCACTGTGCATTGAGAAAAGGTACAAGCAATAGCTCATTGTGGGTTCCTTTYCTTGGCACCCTGAGCAGGGTAAAAMATTSTTTTGGCATACATTTGTATAAACAATGGAACGCTATATTATTGGCACATACTGTGGCTTAAAATTTAAGTCTAGATTCTCTCAGGAAGAAGACAGGCAYCTCCTTTACTTCACCACTAACACCAGCAGTCTCAAAAGCTGGGACTCAGTAACAGACAATCAAGCATTTGACCCTCTTCATGGCAGCAAGCAGCTCCCTGTTATCTGATTTACTTATTATGTTTATCCAAATTAAAGGATGCCATTCATTTAATCAAGTTACACTGTCTTCAACTGACTTTCCAACTCCGTGCATGCAAAGAATCTCAGCACAATGTAAAATGTGAATCTCTTTGCTGAGAACCACTCTTCCCCAGACTTTGCATTATTTGGGGAGGGTGACATCAAAAAGCCACAAATAAAATTTAGAAGCCAATGAACCAAAGATGACTGAAGTTAGCAGTTATCCTGCAAGTTCTAAGCGCTGGCTTTACTTTCTACAAAGCGAAAGACTTACGCTTAGCTGTAACATTCCTTCCCTACCACCCCACAGATTGTATAATTTCTACATTTGAGTCCAAACACATAAGATGGTGTGAAAAGCTGTATTACCAGAGGGATTGCTTTTCTATCTGTGCCTAGATTTGAAGGTATTTCTTGCTTTACATACCCTTTTGTAAATCAAATTAAACTAAATGGCCAAGCATGGTATGTGCACCAGTCTTAATGGCTCAGTAAGAGAAAGGTGTGGCTTAAGCCACAATTACATTCAGTATTTGGATTTTATACTTTACCAAGGGCAATTAAGAGGATATTTCACCATTAAGCAAGATGGAAAGCTACTTCCCTGTTCCAAAGGCCTCTGAATTACCTTTTCAGTAAAAGTAAGAATATTTAACAGAGTGGAATACAGAAATCTTAGGGTGTTTCCTGGCCAAACCATGTCCTTGTTAGTAAGGAAACAAAAAACAAATAATAAAACTTCAGATTCACACATCAAACCAGAAAAAAATAATCAAAACCCACCAACAATAAGCATCAGAAGCTCACCACTTCCAGTCTAAAATCTGGCATCTACAACTCCATTTCTTCTTCTGCACATCCAGATATTGCCAAACTAGCATATGGATCTGGAGACATGGCAGTCTGTTGTGATCCAGGAAACGTTTCAGTCTGTGGGTCAAAAGGACCTCTTGGTGTTGGCTGCTTAGCTTGACACCCTTCTGTGCTCTGCTGCTTGAAGTTCTTAACAGAAACAGACTTCAGTTTATCTGTCATAAATTCAGGAAGAGGTTTCCAAAGCACCAGTTCCATAGAAGGACGGCTCCTAGAAGGGATGGAGTTCCAGTAAAATTTAAGTTCTCCAAGCACAGCTATTAAAAGCAGAAGATCAGCATCTTCATCCTTYGAGCTAGTCTGGAACTATATTCCAGAATATATATATACCCTTTTCCCCCCCTATTAAATTTCCTCTTCCTTAACTAGTTCCATTATTCTAGTTTTAGCCCTGTGTTTTCTCTCTTTTTTGCATCAGACTTGACCACTGCTGGTCACACTTCAGGATCTCCTCATTTTGAAAATTCATATACATAAAAACAAAACTTATAATGGTTCACTCATGAAATTTCACTTTGTAGAAATGAGGAGTACAAAACAGACACTTGATGACCACTACAGTTACACTTATTTCCTTTTTACATTAGGAAGTATTTCCTATTTTYAACCAGATGAATGGTCTGTTAAGACAATATTGGCTGCATCATGCAGCAATTAAGGACATCTCCATAAACATGAAACAAGCTCTCTCTTTTCATTTCTATGTGTTAACTACATAGTAGCATGATTTCCTCCAGAACTTACATAGACTCTATTATTTTCTTTGTCAGGACTTCACCAAAATCCCTCTTCATCCCTTTCTTAAGGGTATCTGACAGGATAAGAGTGGGCAGATTGCTAACATTTCCATCAGCATGAACTTCCTCATCTTCATCAATTATCCTAGGAATGGAGGGGGAAGAGGGAGATAAACACTATTGAGCATACTGTTATCAGGCACATCCACTACAGACTACAGTCACATCTACGTGCACTGCTCTGTGCAGATCTCTGACCTAGGCTGGGTACCAGAAGCAGCGGGGCCATGTTAACATGAGTCTCTCTTGGGCCAAAACACCCCAATAACAGCTCTTACCACAAGGCCACTTGAGCAGCAATGCCACTTCTGGTACCTGAGCTAGCTTTGTTATCCCAGCAGTGTAGGCAGTATGTCTCTCAGTGCAGACATACACTGAGAGAAAATGAACAAATTCCCTTCAGGGGAAACGGTACCATTCAGTCACACCACACAGGTGAGTCTCAGCTATGCAGTAGCTTCACCTGCTCAATTCTCCATAACTGAACTTTGAGAATTATTGCAAAGGTACTGCAAACAGTGCTTCACTTTTCACAACATTGYGCCATTTTCTGAGACTAAATTGGCACAAATTGTTGAAGTATTTAGAACAAACGGAAGCATCTCCTTTGTTTTTGGTAAACCTTTTATAGAAAATTTAGCAGAGTAGCTGGGAAGAATGAGGAACAATCCTCCAAGAGGACCAAAGCAGACATAGACAGATAATAGAGACAAAAATCACTACTCTGATTTATCCATGASAAAAATAACAGTCTAACAGTACCTTGCTTCTCCTCATGCACCATCTATGGAGTAATCTTCTAAAAAAAAAATCTTGTTTTAAAATTTCTACACCTTTTGGCTTTTCTAATCATCTGCAGTGGTCGTTTTAGATATTTTGGAATACCAGCTCAACTGCAATCAACTAATACGTACACATGCCATTCCCAGGAATCTTTCAAGGGCCAGAATGCAAAGTAAATTTATTTAATTACTTCAGAAGACTGTTTGTAGCAACCCCATTACCCCATATCACACCACCAGCAAGATAAATCTCAGCCTTACTGCATATGTGCAGAAAGACCTCTCTCATTGATATTACTCTCTACACTGGCCAATTCACATCTATTTGAAGTATTAATCACAGAAAGAAGTTGCAGTTGGTTGAAAAAAGCTGAGCTCAAGTCTGAGCAGGTAACTGTTARTATTTGAGCTCTGGATGCTCACAGAACAGCATTAAACCCCATAAAGGTATATTGATGCTGTATAATAATTGTGAGCAGGGTTTTATTTACTCAGCATCTCCTGCTCTAGCACCCTCAATTTCAGATCCCAGTATCAGCCTACAGACTCACRGGACCATAGGTAGCCTAAAATGAAATCAGTTGAAAACAGAAGGTTCACCTCAGACTCACAGCAGTGTTAYCACACTTGCTAAGTGCAATATTTACCCCTGAATGCCCACCAAAAAAGGGAAAGCTCAGCAAAGCCAGGCTACTCAATCCCTGCATTTACCTGTCCTCAATTTCCTGAAGCTTCCTGCGAGCAACCTCGCATTGCTGTTCCCCCATTGTCTGATCCATTTCTTCACAGGGAATTTCTAACATGGCAGTTTCAGGACCGCTGCCACCATACTGACTTGCTACCTCCCCAGCTGCCTGCTGACCTGCACARAGAATCCATTCTTCAGTGTTGGGATTCAAAGGGCAATTTTTGGCTCCTGTCAGTCTCTTCTTCCGCACAGGACAGCTAGGAAACAAAGCAAGTTTACAACAGTCAAAAAAGAAATGTTACAGACATTTGAACAAATGTTATAGAGAACGCATTTCAGCGGCTTTGACACACTATGGCGATGCAATTCAACAAAGAAAAAAAATCCATGTTGCTAAATCCATGTTAGTAAAAGGTGAGTACCTATTCAGGAAAATCAGTGCTACACAATTCATTAGGTAACAGAAATGAATTCGGGCTCATGTGCAATTCAAGGGAAGAGTTCCAAATGGAAACAATGATAGGTTTCCTTCCTGTTTGTATTGCAGGCGAGGCTTGCTCAAATCTTTTACAAAACAAAAAGCAAATCAGGATTTTTCASGCWATAAAAGACAAACTAATTTACCCTTCTGCCTCTTCTTCTAGCTTATGCTTCTTTCCACATCGCACAGAGACACTACAAAAGAAAAACAGTTACTTAGCTTCAAATCATATCTTCTGGTGACACTGATATTTTCAAACAATACTTTCCTCCCTTTCAAAATTCCACTTGCARGTAAGATCAACAGTCACAGTGTATCACCAGTTGYGAAGGGAGTAAAAGTTTGGGACAATAAATGACCACTTTGTTCCAAAGGAAGCTAAAGGTAGCTGTAATTGCTCTGTTCTCTGAACAGAATCTTATGCTAATTTCTTCTCCTTTATGTTATTTATTTTTCCACATGGGGCAAGACCAATTTTTGT
Organism: Malurus melanocephalus; assembly: GCF_030028575.1. Lineage (NCBI taxonomy): Eukaryota > Metazoa > Chordata > Aves > Passeriformes > Maluridae > Malurus > Malurus melanocephalus. The sequence goes on along the minus strand of NW_026623514.1, from coordinate 629,213 downwards.
AAAATTCAAATGCTTCAAGAAGCAACACAKGATCCAGCTTGAGTCTCTTAATACACTGTATCACAGGACATACTCAAATGAGATCAAACCACAACGTTTTATAGAATAATTTTTTGTGCTCATATATAAGAAAGATAAAAATTTATAAAAAAATAAATGGAAGCAAATAATACATGAGTTTGAAAGTACGCGAAGATGGTGGTACACTCGATCATCTTTCTTTCGTTTTAAAAGGCTTCTTCATCCCCTACCAGCCAGCTTCAAGTTCCTTTTAGACGAACACAATACAATTCTAACCCGCTACCAGTGTTTGAAGGAAACAAATTCTAGTCGCCTGGCCAAGCACCCGGCGCAGTTTCCCACTGCCGGTGCTCCGGCCCCAGCCCTGCGGGAGCGGGTCTGGCACTCACCGGCTGCGGCTCCTGGTGAAGGAGCTCACCGGGGCCACCGTCAGCCCCTSGTTGTGGCTCCCGAGCGCGGCCAGSGAGGCCAGGTCGAAGCTGCTCTGCAAACAGAGGCCGGAGGATGCGCCGACGCCGTCGTTTGCGATCCCTGGCACGACCATGGCGGGTGGCTGGAGACGGCCGTGGCCGCCGGCTAAGGGCTGCGGGCCGAGGCGGTCCGGGGCAGCGGCCGGAGCCGTGGGGAGCTCCACGGCCGRGCCCGCCGGGATGCCCTGGCAGGATCTGCCGAGCGCTGCCATTTCCTKCTGCGGGGCAGAAAGCGCACATCAACGCCGCAGTCCGCGCTGCGAGACGCGCCGGCCCGGCTCCCTCAGGATCCCCTCACGGAACCGCGTCCGCCCGCAGCGCTCACCGGGCAGAGCGGGCCCGCGGCTGAGGCCGCCGATACAGCCCGGGTCCTTTCCAGGCCTTTCGCCGCGAACCGATAAGCACCCGCGAGCACTGTGGGAGTTGTAGTCCCGGGCACTGTGGGACCTTTGGGAGTTGTAGTCCCGGCTGCTGTGGGAGACGGAGTTTGGGAGCGGGGTCCCGTGGGGGCCGTGAGGGCCGCGGGGTTCCCGCCGGGGCTGTGAGGGCCAAGGAGTCTGATACAAATAATCCATATCAAAGTGGCAAGGTGCTTATGAAGCCTATTAATTGCAAACTTTCTATAACCTTTTTATACGGGATCAATATAATAATGTAATAATTTTTTTTATATATTATTAAAATACAATGTAATCACTTTAAATATACTATCAATGATAGCTTATATATATTGCTATAAGGTTTTTAATAGTGTATTAGCAGCATGTAGTATACCAGCTACATGTAATCTAACCAGCTGGATTAGTACATAGATACGTGAAATCACCAAGAAGCATAAATCGGAAAAGTTCTGAAGAAATTAGACAGGTAGATGCTATAACAAAGAACAGTAGAGAGCACTAATGAGAACTTGGCAGAAGCACAGGACAATCAGCAAAATAATTGGAAATTACGACTTGGAGGACTAGCAAAAACCCATAAACATCACAACTACGCATGCCCTGAAAACAAAGGTTAAGAGTCCATCGTGATAAAGAGAATGATATCTCATTAGAGGGAGACCCCCGTGACCACCAAATTGAGGTGACACATGTGTACTTGTAAAACTGTGATATCATGTATTTCCGTGCCCATGTATAGTGATGGGTGCATGGTGGGCATATGGGGGGCAGTGACCATGTTCATGTTACACCATGCTTACTGTATAAATCTGTGCTGATTTGAAGCAAAGGCAGGTGGGTTAGGAGGAGAAATCCCCCTCACCTCCAGCACTGCAACAAACAAATACCTGCCCTATAGACACTGGTCTGTAGAGTTTTATTTCCAGGCCTCTTTTCGAGGAGGGCTGAGACAACCCCTCTCTTGGCCCAGCCTAATCCCCGTGGCGGGGCGGACACGTCCCCACAGCCAAATCCTGGTCAGCTGAGGAGCTCAGGAGGCCAAGGGGAGGTGGCGAGCCGAGTTGAGCTCCTGTCAGCAGGAGGAAGGGATGGCTCCCAGGCACACGGTAACCACCCGTCCTTGTCTTTAGTTGTGGGAGGCTGCGGGTGCGGGTTCTGCGCAGAGTTAGACAAGGACAGTGCATGTACACAGTGTTAGTGGTGGGAAAACTCCGTGAGGCTGCTGTGAGGCTTTATCAAAGTTGGACATTCCTGTCACAAAAAAGTTCTGAGTCGTTGATGAGAGTCCCCATGGGCGGGAAAAAAAACAGAAAAGAAAAATCTATGTATTAGTACATTAGTAACTTGAGTTCTTTGGCACCTTTTTTTTCCTGTAACGTAGTTTACTAAATTTTGCAATTCAGCCCATGCTCAGAACGGAGCACCAGCCCCTGCTCAGAGGGTCTAGCTCGCCCTGCAAGGTAAGCAGAACCGTCCTGGCCTCTGAAGGTGGATCTTGCAGGGAGTTAGTTCTTAGTTTTAGCAATTAAGTCCAAATGTAAAATGTGCAGATATTTCATGTTAGCTTTTAAATAGAAATATATGAAGTTATTAGACTCAAAGTTTTGTGCTTTCCTTGGATGCCTAGCTGTATTAGAAATTGGAAGCTTATAAAAGCAGCTAATTCTCATGTTTTACATTGAATACAAATTGAATTTTGTTTGTGTTGAGTTTCCGAGAYGAGGTGAATGCACTTCTAAACTGTCAGGAGTTCAGTAGCTGACAGAACACATGAGGATGTTATCTGAACTCTCTCCAAGAAATCAGGGCCCAAACTCCAATGTGAGACAGCATGTCAGTGTCACGAGCCAGCTGATTTGGGCAGGAAGAACAAAAGATCTGTCATAACAAAACCTAAGTTGTGTAATGTATGTTAACAATTTTGGGTTATTTTCTGTCTTTTCTGGATTCTAGCTTGTATCCATAAGATACACAGAATAGGTTTACGGTGCTTGGTTAATATAGGGCCTGAGTGCCAGTATTTACCACATCAAGTGTTATTTTTTCTGCCATACTCACTGCAGCCCTTATTTAGTGCTCCTTATTCATTGTCTTGGTTGACATTCTAGAGAAACACTTTTTATTCTTGGAAACCATAAGGAAATGTTAATTGGATTTTACTTTAATATGATCCATTTCAACTTGCAAATTTCAGTCCTGAAGGAAGGAACCAAGTTTTGATGAATTATCTTTAGGGTGGACACAGCTCTTTCAGAATACAGTATGGTATCTGGAATAACTCAGCCTTTCTGGGAACTGGACCAAGAATGAGAATGATGAAGATTTAGTCTACATACCTTACAATGAGGAATTCAGGGAGTACAAGTTTATTGAAAGAAATATGTACAGTCTCTGAATGATCACAGCCAAAGCCAGCCTGAAATGTTCTCCTGCTTCAGGTGTTTGGGAGTTCTTGCAGTTTTTTAAATACATACTTTCACTGTTCCAAATGAAATACATGATGTATTTCACCATAATTTTCTTTTAGATATTACATGTGTGTGGGCTCAAGGTCCTACCTCTTTTCATGCCCATTACTTTCTTTTGTTCCCTAGCTCCCCAGCTGGACATTGTTCCTGGCTGTTTGTGCTGTTGGAATTGGAGGGACCTTTCAATATGGGTATAATGTCTCTATTATCAATGCACCCACGCAGGTAAAAGCTCATCTTTTGTTCACTGGGCTGTTTCCTTTCTGAACTCAGCCAGGAGGCCAAATGTGCTTTTGCTGTGATTGCAGTGGGAAGTAAAGCAGTTTTCTTCTTAATTTCCCACATGGCTTCATGTGAATTTGTTAGTGARTACCTCCCATTAGAGGTATTCTGTGTCAAAGTGCCAAATAGGCCACATAAATACTTTTATTTTTGTTTTAGGATTAACTGAATAATTTTCAGTTACTAAAACAACCCAGAATGGATAGAATAGAACAGAAGACTTTCAGTTGAAAGGGACCTACAATGACCATCTAGTCCAACTGCCTGACCACTTCAGGGTTGAGCAGAAGTTTTAGCATGTTACTAACGTCATTGTCTAAATGCCCTTGGAGCATCCACCACTTGTCTAGGAAGCCACTCAGTTTGAGTACCCTTTCTGTAGGATATCACCAYTGTTTCTCCTAATGTCAAGTTTAAACCTCCCCTGACACAACTTTGAGCCATTCCCATTCTTTCTATAAGTGGATAACAGGAAGAAAGGATTGTTACTAGTTACAGTTGTCCATCATAAAGCAATTTACTGTAAAAAATTGTAGAGAATTAAAAAGTAGCATGTGTAGTGGCTGAGTAACTCCTAGGTATTTTCACTTGTTGCTTGTGCATTCTTTGCTATGGCCTCCAGGATTCTCTTGTTAACTCCAAGACTTATTTTTCAGGATTGGGGTGCAAGTTATTTGTAGCKCTGTGCTGCAGGGCTGTATAAAATGCTACACATTCATCACTCTTTTCTACTGCAGCATATACACAAGTTCCTAAATGAAACCTGGACTAGTCGTTATCACAAGGAACTAAATCCAGATTTGCTGACTTTTCTTTGGTCTGTCATTGCTTCTATCTTTTCCCTTGGAGGCCTGTGTGGAGCCCTGATTGGAGGCAGCATGGCAATACGGCTGGGCAGGTCAGCAGGCATGTTTTATTTCCCTACCCTCCCTCTGGAATATAAAGTAAATAAATGGAAAAAGACTGAAAGAAAGGAGTGCCTTGGGTGCCTATACATGTTTTTTCACTTTAAATCTGAGTTTTCTGGTAGAATTTTACAGTGTATTCCAATGTGACTTTCAAGAATGAATCCTGAATTATGACCTTTGACTTTAGTCTTTCCATTACATTTACTGAAATCTGAGTAGGAGAATGCAGAGAGTGTGGTGGAAACATGAGTTCCCCTGACACATTGCAGCCCTTGTGCCAGTAAGGACATGCTGCTTCATCTGTTGCACTTCATGTGTGGACAAACACCACTCCCTTGTCAGGCATTTCTATCATATTTATGCTTTATTCTTATGTTTAGATATTTCTAAAAACATAAGCAATTGCATCAGATACAGGGTTTGCAGGGAATAGCATGTTGCTTCATTATAAAGCCCATTTTTCTCCCCACATTATCAGAAAGGAGAACTGTTTAAAAAATAATACATTAATGCAGATTTCCTTAATGGCTGCTTGGGGTGGGTTGTTTTTGGTTTTGATGGGAGTTTTGTTCGGTTGTTTATTATTAATATTATTTTTATTATTATTTTGTTCCTCCTCTTTAGGAAAGGAGCACTTTTGATGAATAATGTTATAGCAATACTAGCCTCCATTTTAATGGGAATCAGTTTTCCTACAGGATTGTTTGAGTTACTGATTGCTGGAAGGTTTTTGATTGGCATAAATTCAGGTGAATGATTTCTTATTCCTACTGTCAATAAACTACAGTGAATGATAAATTATTGTTACTTCTGATCCTTTAGGTTTTATGATATGTTTATGATGAAAATGTTCTGTAGTTTAGCTTGCAATCTGAAGGAAGCTAAATTAATAGGAAATTAATKAAGTCSCATTTCCTATATATTTTGGTTTAGYAACTCTTTGCAAAGCAATTTCTATTGATGGGAAAATGTTTTTCCATTTATTTGCAGGTATTGGGTTCTGTGTGCARCCTCTTTATATTGGGGAGGTTGCCCCAAAACATCTAAGAGGTGGCTTGGCCATGGGGACTTCCATCTTTCTGACTGGGGGAATTCTGACAGGACAAATAATTGGTTTGAGGCAAGAAACACATTTTGTTTTCCCTGTTTTGTATTACTCCTGTGTAAAGAGTTTCAGTTTCCTACAGCACATAGCAGAACATTCCTTGTGCCATTGTAGCATTAGGATTCACATAAGGTCTTCCTGGAAGAAGAAAATCCTGCTTTGGTCACCTTATTSCTACAACTGCCAGCCATCAGTGCTATCTCCTCAGGGAGTAGTCTCAGTTTAGATGGGTCACCAGAACAGCATCAGTAAAGCAGGTACATTTGTGCTGAGTTCACGTTTCCTGCCAATTTCTCGCTGAGACAGTGGATGTTGGCAAGACAGGATTTGGGAGCAAAGGCCTCACGTTTCTGTATCATAGCACTACCACTGTTCTTGACCCCTGTAATCAGAGGAACAAGTTACTAGGGCCTTCATCCAGCTGRAACTTAGAAGTTCCAAGAATAGAGACTGCACTAAATAGTAAACAATAGCTAATTATTACATTTCTTTGCCTTCTTTTACCACATTTCTCACAGAGAATTATTAGGTGGAGAAAAGCATTGGCCACTGTTGCTATCCAGCAGCTGTGTTCCAGCATTTGCACAACTTTTATTCCTTCCATGGTTTCCTGAAAGTCCCAGATATCTTCTTATTGACAGAGGTGATGAGCTGAGCTGTGCCAAAGGTAATWTATAGGATCTGTACTTTCTGTTCTTGAGAAGGGTACAATGAGTATATAATTGGTTCCAGATTCTCCTTTTATCTTTATTCACACAGCACAGTTATATCATCTAGGGCTTTTTGGCCCATGTTTTACCTCCAGTGAGCTCATCTGGAAAAAGGGATTGTGGAACTCAGGAGCCTGTAACGGGTTGTGAACAATACTTTATTATCCTCTTTCAAATATAAATTCATYGACTGGAGCTTCAAGCTGGTTACTCTTAGTGGAAAGTTTGCTGTCAGGATCATCAAAAGTCTTACCGTTGGCCTAAGAAGACAAATTGTCACTTGAGATAYATTTAGGACCATTAGTAAAGACTTTGGGGATCCAAATTACTTTGGTTATATTTGCCTTAGTAGAAGGATTTACTATCTTTGCTCCAGTTCACTAGCTGCATTCCACAGGCAACATGAAGTCAGGGCCACAACAAAGGACTCGATATCTGCCTAGAATTTAAGCAAAACACTTCAAACTGGTAGGAGTGTCCTTTAATGAAAACACTGTTTGAAGGTCTGAGGTTCAGATACAAAGTATTTTGTTTGGTGAATATTTCAAAGTCAGATATTTCTCTAAAAAAAAGCAAAGAAATGCCACAGAATTCTCCAAATCTACCACAGCAAAAAAATGTTGAAAAGCCAGCAAGAATAAAAAACAACTCAGAAAGCAAAGTTTTCATATCCTAGCAAAAGCCAGGTCATTATGGAAAGAGATGATTTTCCAGGAGCCRTGGTTAATAGGTAAACATAAATTAATTTTTCTATTCTTAGCTTTGAAGCGATTTCATGGTTCTTCAGAGTATCGAAGGGAGATGGAAGACATCCAGCGGGAATGTTTTGCCTTAGATGGGGAGAAACCCAAGAAGCCCTGGCAATTATTCACTGACCGTGGTGTGAGATGGCAGCTCATCACTGTCATTGTGATGACAATGGGCCAACAGCTCAGTGGGATTAATGCTGTAAGATTTCATACAAACAAAGACCTTAAATGATTATTTAATTTCTACCTGTTTTTCAACCGTTTATTAACACCAAGAATCCACATAGAGAAGCTCAGAGAAATGGGATAAGTGGGAAGGAATGTCTTTGCATTATTTTGGCGTTTCTCATTTTTAAAACTTTTTCTCATTTCTATGTTTCTGGTGTGAAAACTTTTTTAAGGAATGACTTGATACTTGTCTTTACATTCTTCTGAAAAAGTAAATAAAGGTGGATCAGMCTATCCCAGTGTGTCTGGTTTAAGAATATAAAGCATATTCAGTAAGTTGAATAATCTTATTTGCTTTTATGATAGCAATATGTTTACTTAGACATGAATTTAACAGATTGTTATTGCTGCTTACRTTGAATTAGTAACTCACAATATAAAATATACTGATCTGTAAGTTTAGTATGAACATGATTTTGTTCCCAGACAATGTTTTCAGTATCAGAAAAACCTCATTGTTTGTTTTGGGGGTTTTTATCTGTTGTAGATTTATTTCTATGCAACTTACGTTTTTGAACAAGCTGGGATCTTGGCAGAAAAAATACCCTATGTGACACTCGGCACTGGAGTTTGTGAATGTCTCACAGCCCTCTCCTGTGTAAGGAGCTATTTTTCTACCTCCCAGTACAAAGAGTAATGATTCTTCTTGAARAATATTGGTAAAAATGAGATSARTATATTAACAGAAGATTATATCTTRTCCACAGGGTTTACTGATAGACTCTGTGGGAAGAAGATACCTTATCATTGGGGGTTATCTCCTGATGACGCTCTGGTGCACTGTTCTCACCTTCTCTCTGACTTACCAGGTGCAAAGGACTTGTTCCTGTTACATGATATGACAAAGGAGTGAAAAGGGCACGTAGTGACGTGATAAGGGGGAATGAGTTTAAACTGAGAGCAGGGTTAGATTAGGTATCAGGGAGAAATTCTTCTCTGTGAGGGTGAGGAGGCCCTGGCACAATCCCAGAGATGCTGTGGCTGCCCCATCCCTGAAGTGTTYGGGGCYAGGTTGGATAGGGCTTGGARCAACCTGGGATAGTGGGAGGTGTCCCTGCMCATGGCCAGGGGTGGAATGAGATGAGCTTTAAAGTCCCTTCCAACGCAGATCACACTACAGTGATGTAATTCTATGATACAATTTAGTAAAAATTATTGAATTAATATTATTTAATTTCTCTGAAGCAGTATTGCTAAACACATTAGCTGTAAAACAGTCATGAAACCCTGCTGGTGTTAGTTGCAATAAAATAGCGAAAGGAAACATAACTGTTAAACCAGACTTTAAAACCATTTAATCAAAATCTGAACTAAAGCTTCTCATTGTCTTTTGTTTCAGGAGCTGTACTCCTGGTTGCCTTACCTGAGCATGACGTGTGTATTTGCCTTCATCTTGAGCTTTGGGTTGGGACCAGGTATTGAACAGGAATGTGTGTGTGAGTGGTGGAAGGTCTGGGAGGGCTGGAAGGAAGCCTTTGCAGCACAGCTGTGCTGCCCTGGCTGAGGAAACCAAGAGAGGCCACAACTTACCATGCACACTTCTGGGGCARCTACATGTGAAGGGAGGCTYAGTTCTGGCCTTCAGAGCAGAGGARTTGTACACTGGTCAGGAGGGGCCTGCTCCCTGATCGGTGCTGCTGAAATGGGGCTCTTTTTGTGGGACACTGTGCAAAGGCAGTAACCTCAGAATTGTGCTGTTAGGAATTATGATAGATCAGACATATTCAAAAGCAAGTCAATCTTTTCAAACATTAGAAATACTTCAATTGGACATTCAGCACAATTCTCTGTTTCATTTCTGAACCATCCCCAGGTGGCATAACAAACACCCTGACAGCTGAGTTATTTGTACAGTCCTCACGTCCTGCTGCTTCCATGATCGCAGGGACTGTCAGTTGGATTAGTTTCTTCACAATTGGAATGCTCTTTCCCTTCATAGTGGTAAGTATGCACAGCACAATTTCCTAAGGGTCTCAGCAGCCATTTCATCTGGTCCTAGGTTCCATCCCATTGCTTATGTTCTATTATATACACTTGTGTTATTGACACTTGACCAGGATGCACATTGCCCCTCAAATGAGTTTAACTACATTACATCCCTCTTAAAATGTTTTTTAGACATCTCAAAACCCAATGTAACATGACAAATGAAGTTAAAAGGAATGCACTGTGGGGCAGTGTTAATGTTCAGATGAAAAAAACAGAGAAGGTATCAAAACCAGAACAACTTGATCAGATACTGGGATTTAGATAAAACATTTCTTTATAGTGCCTTGTGCTCTTACGGCACAGTGAAGTTGAGGCTGTGGCCAGTGGGGCACACCTCTGAGAACTTCCTGAACTGACAGAGAGTTCTGTGAACAGTTTATTAGGAAAGGCAAGACAGGCTTTCATCTCCAGCTTTGTATTTTCAGTTTTAACAAATATTCTTACAGCAAAACCTACAAGAACAGCATACATCAGGTTATCTGGATCTGCCTGTCCTTTCTTCATGGTTCACCTCTGCTTCTCAGTAAGACAGTTCTTTTCAATGTATAGCATTGGAAAATATTAACATTCAGGAAAACCTAAATTATATAATCTTAAAATAAGTGACAGCCAAGTAGCAAATGTTGACTTTTCCCTAGATTGTGAATTTTTTAGTGTTTAAATGGCTTATCTTATTTTTAAAAGTCTACCCAAWAATTGCACAGCATTTGACAGTCTTCTATCTAAAAAAGAAAAAATTAAAAAGTTACAGGTAAAGAATAAGTTGAATGACTCTTTTTAAAACACATCTGAACAGCAATGTTAAATATGAATGGAAAAAAAGCTTATTTTCTCAAACCTATTATTACACTTAAAATATGTTGCAATCACATTTATTTTCAGAATGGACTGAAGCAGTATTGTTTTGTGGTGTTCTTACTGGAGTGCTTCTTTGTTGCTGCCTTCATCTTCCTCATAATTCCTGAGACAAAGAACAAATCTTTTCTGGAAATCAAAAAGGAATTTCACAAGCTTAATTTTGGAAGAAATGCCAGAAAAAAGGAAACGGAGCTTTATGAAAGAAGACAACTTCAGGATGAGTTTTTAAAGATTTCTGCATAATTTCACAAATGTAACAGAACTTCAGTGAGAATTATGAACATAATCTTCTAAATTAGGAGTGTAATACATGATCAAGTGGCTTATTAAATCTCCTGTGTATTTAGAAGTGTATCTAAAGGCAAGTTAATGAAATGCTTTTAAAGCATGTATTGCTGAAATAGTATTAACAACATATTRTATTATCCATAGACTTGATATTTAGCTGTAACCTGGTGCTGTACGGATGCAGAAATGCCAGGGAGGARGTTCAGTGAACCCCTCTGGCAGATTCCTGCAGGTAACTCAGTGACTCTTTTTGCATTTCAAAGACCTGTCTTCAGTTTGGGTCATCGTGGGGTGCATCCAAATTCTGAGTTCTTGTTAAAACCCACACAAGAACTGCCCTACCAAGAACTGATATTTGAAATATTTCAGTTTATGTAGAAATGGGAGTATTTAGTTTCTGTTTTTCAAATAAGTAACTTTAAAAGCCTTAAAGACATTCCTCATCCAGTCCAACTTCTGTACTGTACGACAACAGTTCATCACCTCTCAGAATTACTGGTATTTGTAATAAAGACTTGTATCCTGATAAAAGAGTCCCTGGGGTTTCAATTTGGGTTTATTTCTTTCCCTAACCTAGCATCTTAACATTTTAACTATGCAATAGTAAAACTTTTTCTAGTTTTGACAGTTAATTCCAATCAGACTAAGATCTACATATCAAAAAGCATGAAGTAGCAGAGAGCACAGAGGACAGGACTTAAATATTTTTTACCTTTAAAAGAATTTTCAAGTTGATCTGAGAGAACACAGACAAGAAGACTGCAGCAAGCCTGTAGGACATACTGAATAAGCCYTCTGCCCCATCTCCAGCATTTTTTCCTGGACCCTTTCTCAACTTAAAATAATTTTTTTGTAATTTAGGCAGTAAGAAATCTCACATCTGGTGTTTGTGTGCCTCTCTGATACTTGTTTCCATACCTGTGGCTGCCAGGACAGTGGCCCACTTCACCCACTATAACTTTCCCCAGTTCTAAGCATTTCAAATGCCATCTGTTAATGAAGTGCTGCAGCAAGCGCTACATTTCTTTTACATTTATCTTTCTCCTCTCAGAATTAAAGCTTTTAATGGCAGTGTAGGAAACAAACACCACTGGTMTGATTTTGATAACTAAACCATTTGTTTAATTGAAAATAACACGGACTCTTAATAGCAAATAAGGCAACATCAKGAAGGGATCTTCTTGGCCTTTAGTTTATCCTCTAAGTTTGCAAAATACTTCATTTTTGCTAGAAGCTTCTTAGCTTCTTGAAGATCATCTGAAATGAAATAAAACATTACTAGTTTACAGAGGGAGAGCTGAATTTGCATTTTCAAAATGAATCTCAAAATTTCCACAACAGCACCTTTTTCAGTACTTACAGCTGTGAGCTGCAAGGACTCAGACACTATTAAAAYCATGTTGCCTATTGTTTTAATCTCAGATGGTTTGGGAACACCTCAACTCAAATGTTCCATAAAACATGTAACAATGAACACTTTGGAAAAGAAATGTGAATGAATATCCTTTAACAACTTCTGTAAAGTGGCTGCTGTATTGATGTACCCCCCACTAGGCAAGACAAATGGTTTTTTTTGTTTTAAATATGTATAAATAGACCAACTGACAACTGAAAAATGCAAATGAGGASGAGTCTGGCCTAAATAGTGCCAATTTCAAAACTGATATTGAAACAATTTCTCCTCAGTTAAACAGCTGGAGAAGGGTTCATGACCTAATGACTAACATAGATGCAACAGAGTCCTTCTCATGGCACAGAGTAACAGAATGTAACTCCTCACAGGCAGGCCCAGCCAGCACTACTCTGATGCTCACAGTAACACATATCCACCCCTGACAAAAGTGCAGCATTCCGCACCTGGCACAGAAATACAAAGGTTTCTTCCCAGSTGCAGAAGCTCAGGAATGGTTCAAGCTATCCATTGGTTATAGAATAAAGTTATATTCATTAGTGCACAGAAAGTCCCCAAAACCTTAGGCTGAACAGGCATCGAGACTTTACTAAGCCGGACAGCTTCTGTGGCTTTCACTGCCATGAACAGCACCCACTGCCCTACTGCAGAACAACCTCCCAGATTCAAGTGTGAAACCTCAAWATATGTCTAAGATTAAGTCAGATCTTCCCAGTATTCTGGGAAACACACAAACAATTTCTTAGCATCTACATTCCCACTTGAAGTGATTATTTAGATGCAAGATGAATGRAACTTTTGTATGGGACTTTGTTTTYAGTGTGAGGTCCTGAATTTCCCAAATCAGCAGTAATGTTTAGAAGTACTCATTCTAAACACCAAACAAAGAACCCTTGTTAATGCAATACTTCAGTTCCATACCTCAGGAAATATTTGCCAGTAAGAAAATGTGGAGCTTTAAGCATTTGACAGGTATGTATGGCAGCTAAATAGTTCAKAAAAACAGGTACCTCTTTCAAAAGCTGCAGTTACCTCTCTGGTCAGTTCTTCTTGTTTAACTGCAAAACAAATGATCTAATTTACTTTTATACCATAGCATTCTGACTGCCTGTGATGGGAAAGTGCATTATTAGTCTCAGCCTTTGGGACCCAAGCAAGTTTTCCATAATACTKATGTCTACGTTTTTTAAATTATCATTTCAAACATGTATTTCTTTGTTTAAACAGGTTTACTCAAAGCAATTCCAATGCACACCAATGGTCACTAATTTCTCAGCTATCTAACTTATTTTTGGTGTATCYGTTTACCCTGCTACAGTTAATGCTCTCCTGTGCTACTCAGTTTTTAYTCTAGTTACTCTAATTGCTTTTGGCACATGGCAGTTATTGCAAAGAATTAAATGTATCACTAAACTAAATGTTTTTGGTATCACCACCAACATAAAAAGAAAATTGCTTGTCTAAGGACCACTTAAAATAATGGCTCCTAAGGTAAAGAAGGTGGAAGAAATACAATGTCTGTATAAATGACATTATTTACTGTGATCAGACAAGCATTTTATTCAATCTTCATTCTGACAGGTTTTTTCTTTGGAACAATTAACTAGCCCTGACTTGATGAAGGTTGAGTAAATTCCTTTYATTGTCTACGTATAGTTATTTTGACATCAGAATAGGTTCTGTTATACAAATGTTCTCAAGCCACATCTGATGTTTAGGTGCACAAATGGGTAAAGACAACTTTGGAAAGGGGRGGACAGGGTGGAAGCTCTTGCAGTGAGTCAATTCCAGACTAACAAAATTGAAGACACTACAAGAAATATACCAAAACAGTTAAAAGCTTTCAGATTCTTGTATTACACAAGGTTCAGTATATTAGTTCTGTACAAATTCCTCAAATCATAACCCACCTTTAATTAAAGTTTCAATTTCTTCAAGGACATCCTCACTTTTGGGCTCTGCTAATTTCTCATTAATTTCCATGATTTCCGTAAGAAACGTGGCATCACAGTCTGTCTCTTGTGCTGGCTCCACTCCCCTCAGCTCCAGCTGGCAGAGGAAATGGGGATTTGAAAATAAATATTCTTACATCTATTTCAATGAGAAYTATTTTCTTTAATATTAAAGTCTTTTAGTGGGGCACACTTGGATTCATATCTGATAAACCTACAGTGCATGAACAGAGTCAGTCTAAAAATTAACTCCATATATAGGTTGACCATAAAAATCAGCAGCTACCCAAAGCCAAAMCATACAGAAGGCTGCCATTGGCCAGACTGAAATTCTGAATGAGCAGCCATGCCCAAACAACACGTGACATGAAAAACAAATTAGTGTAAGATGAGTAGCAAATGAGATAATAAGCTGATTAATTTTYGGACAAGCTTGGTTTTAGTCTCCAATCTCTGGAGAGCCTCTTCAGAGGAATCCAGATTAGCACATTAAGGATTCAAGGTCCGATCCCTGAAAACACCCCATGGTTATTTACAGAACACTATAATAGCTAACGGAGACCTTACTAGATAGAGGCCTCGGCTCAGAGGGCTCAGCAGGGTCTTGTAGGCCTTGTTGATCAGGGAAGAGTGTTGCTCAGAGTAGTACTGCTCTTTCTGCAAATGGATGGCAAATAACTGGCAGCTAAAAACACGTGGCAAAATACACTTTGTTACACGGCCCCACACTAGTCCGCGTGTMAAACGGCTCTACAGACCCGGGAACYGTGTCATTGCACTGAACTAAGACCTGACGAACCACAGCGGCCCCTCATCGTCCACCTCCAACTCAAATCCATGGCAGTGTCTCTTCTGAGCCCCGAAAGACAAACACAGGCGAATCCCCTCACTCCCCGAGCGGGAGAGCGGCGGGGACTCGACGCTGCGACCCCAACTTAGGGCGGGTTCCTCCGGCGGTCACCGGGTCCCGCGGRCCCCTCCCGGCCCGGCTCCCCCGCCCGGCCCGGCGCTCACCGGCGGCCTCTGGCCGAAGCGGTCAGGRTGGACAGCTTGCTGCAGGCTCCGGAACCGCCGCTGCAGCTGCTCCGCGTCGATGCGGAAGGAGCGGTCACTGCAGGACACAAGGCGGTGAGACCCGCGGCCGGCCGGGCCCGCGGCCGCCCCGCCCACACTCACCAGTCCATCAGGCGGAAGAGGTCAGGCCGCGGCGCCGGCGGCTGCAGAGCCTGGCAGGCGGGGCAGAAGCACGGCCCATCGCTGCTGGGGAGCGCAACGCCGCAGCTCCAGCAGGGAGGTCCCGGTGCGCGGCCCGGCGCGGCCTCACGGAGCGCCCGGCGCACCCAGCCCAGCTGCGCCCTCAGCGCCGCCCGCATCGCGCACCGCTCC